>NC_058131.1:467387640-467390687 GCF_016433145.1 Gracilinanus agilis | reverse complement strand
AAAGAAATTATTCAGCAAAATTGCCCTGAAGTTCTACAACAAGAGGGCAATATAGACATTGAAAGGATCCATAGAACACCCTCTACACTGGACCCAGAAAAGTCAACACCCAGAAATATAATAGCGAAATTGAAGAGCTTTCAAGTTAAAGAAAAAATCTTACAAGAAGCCAGAAAGAGACAATTCAAATATCAAGGAGCACCAATAAGGATCACACAGGATCTGGCAGCCTCAACGCTAAAAGACCGCAAGGCTTGGAATACAATATTCAGAAAGGCAAGAGAGCTGGGCCTTCAGCCACGAATCAACTACCCAGCGAAACTAACCATATACTTTCAGGGGAAAGTATGGGCATTCAACAAAATTGAAAAATTCCAAGTTTTTGCACAAAAGAGACCGGGATTAAATGGAAAGTTTGACACTCAACCACAAATATCAAGAGAAAGATGAAAAGGTAAATAAGAAACAGAGGGAAAAGAAAGAAAACTCATAGTCTTTTAAGCTTGACTCTTTAAGGGCACAAATAAGATCTAATTATCTGTATTACTAAGTGGAGAAATGCTATGTATAATTCTCTGTAGTGAACTCTATACACTATTATAATATTTACTGTTATAGCAACCAGAAGAATAATTCATAGGGAGAGGACAGGATACTAAATGGTCTAAGAAGACATAGGGGGGTCGGAAAGAGGGGGGGAATAGTAGGGGACACCAAGAAAAATCTGAGTAAATAAGAAAAATAAGATATTCTATTACACACAAAGAGGGCATGGAAAGGGGAGGGGATGAATAATATCATAAGAAGGAGAGGAAGAGAGCATAATCAAACCTTACTCTCAGTGTAATCAACCCGGAGAAGGAAGAGTAGCTTTATTATCGATCCGGATAAAAAACTCTATCTAACCCTACTGAGAAAGTCAGAAGGGATAAACCAAAGGGAGCAGGGGAGTGGGGAGGCCAAAAAAGGGAGGGGAGAAGATGGGGGAGGGAATTCATTTGGTCTTTAAAAAACATAAAGAGGGGAACAACAAGGGAGGGGGCAAAAAGGGAAGTCAATCAAGGGAGGGGATAAGGGATACCAGCTCAAAGCAAACCACTGGTTTAAAAGAAAATAGTGTAATAAGAAGGAGTGGGTCTAGGGGAGGATACAAAAATGTCAGTGAATACACAACTAACAATTGTAACTCTGAATGTGAACGGGATGAACTCGCTCATAAAACGGAAGCAAATAGCAGAGTGGATTAGAAACCAAAATCCCACCATATGTTGTCTACAAGAAACACATATGAGGCGGGTGGACATACACAAGTTTAAGGTTCAGGGTTTGAGCAAAATCTTTTGGGCGTCAAATGAGAAAAAGAAGGCAGGAGTGGCTATTATGATTTCTGACAAAGCCAAAGTAAAAATAGATATGATTAAAAAAGACAGGGAAGGTCATTACATCCTGATTAAAGGCAGTATAAACAATGAGGAATAACACTGCTCAATATATATGCACGAAGTGGTATAGCATCCAAATTCATAAAGGAGAAACTGGCAGAGCTCAAGAAGTAAAACCATACTAGTGGGAGATCTAAATATTCCTCTTTCAGATCTAGATAAATCAAACCAAAAAATAAATAAGAAAGAGGTAAGAGAGGTGAATGAAGTCCTAGAAAAATTAGATTTAATTGATATGTGGAGAAAAATAAATAGGGACAAAAAGGAATACACCTTCTTTTCAGCTGCACATGGTACATTCACAAAGATTGACCATGTAATAGGGCATAGAATCATGGCAAACAAATGCAAAAGAGCAGATATAATAAATGTAACCTTCTCAGATCACAATGCGATAAAAATAATAATCAGTAAGGGCACCTGGACAGGCAAATCAAAAACCACTTAGAAATTAAACAATATGATTCTCCAAAACCAAATTGTCAAAGAAGAAATCATAGAAACAATCAACAATTTCATTGAAGAGAATGACAATGATGAGACATCCTACCAAACTCTGTGGGATGCAGCCAAGGCAGTACTCGGGGGGAAATGTATTTCCTTGAGTGCATATATTAACAAATTAAGGAGGGCAGAGATTAATGAATTGGGCATGCAACTCAAAAAATTAGAAAGTGAGCAAATAAAAAACCCCCAGATGAAAACTAAATTAGAAATACTAAAAATTAAGGGAGAAATTAATAAAATCGAAAGTAAAAGAACTATTGAATTAATAAATAAGACTAGAAGCTGGTATTTTGAAAAAACAGATAAAATAGATAAAGTACTAGTCAATCTAATAAGAAAAAGTTAAGAAGAAAATCAAATTGACAGTATCAAAGATGAAAAGGGAGACTTCACCTCTAATGAAGGGGAAATTAAGGCAATCATTAAGAACTATTTCGCCCAATTATATGGCAACAAATATAACAATATAGGAGATATGGATGAATATTTACAAAAATATAAATTGCCTAGATTAACAGCAGAAGAAATAGAATACCTAAATAATCCCATATCAGAAATAGAAATTGAACAAGCCATTAAAGAACTCTCTAAGAAAAAATCACCAGGGCCTGATGGATTCACAAGTGAATTCTATCAGACATTCAAAGAGCAACTAATCCCAATACTATACAAATTATTTGATATGATAAGCAAAGAAGGAGTCCTACCAAATTCCTTTTATGACACAAATATGGTACTGATTCCAAAGCCAGGTAGACCAAAAACAGAGAAAGAAAACTATAGACCAATCTCCCTAATAAACATAGATGCAAAAATCTTAAATAGAATATTAGCAAAGAGACTCCAGCAAGTAATTAAGAATGTTATCCACCATGACCAGGTGGGATTTATACCAGGAATGCAAGGTTGGTTCAACATTAGGAAAACCATCCACATAATTGACCATATCAACAGTCTAACAAACAAAAATCACATGATTATCTCAATAGATGCTGAAAAAGCCTTTGACAAAATACAGCATCCATTCCTATTGAAAACACTGGAAAGTATAGGAATAGAAGGACCTTTCCTAAAAATAATAAACAGTATATACCTAAA
>NC_058131.1:467357356-467387552 GCF_016433145.1 Gracilinanus agilis | reverse complement strand
GCAATTAGAGAAGAAAAAGAAATTGAAGGTATCAAAATAGGCAATGAGGAGACTAAGCTATCACTCTTTGCAGATGATATGGTGGTATACTTAAAAAATCCTAGAGAATCAACTAAGAAGCTTGTAGAAATAATCAACAACTTTAGCAAAGTGGCAGGATACAAAATAAATGCACATAAATCATCAGCATTTCTATACATTTCTAACACATTAGAACAGCAAGAGGTAGAAAGAGAAACACCATTTAAAATCACCCTAGACAATATAAAATACTTGGGAATCAATCTAACAAAACAAACACAGCTATTATACGAAAACAACTACAAAACACTTTCCAAACAAATAAAACTGGACCTCAAGCTAATATAATAAAAATGAACATCCTACCCAAATTAATTTACCTATTTAGCGCCATACCTATCAAATTACCAAAAAACTTCTTTACTGAATTAGGAAAAACTATAACAAATTTCATTTGGAATAACAAAAGATCAAGAATATCAAAAGAAATAATGAAAAAAAATGTGAGGGAAGGGGGCCTAGCAGTACCAGATATCAAACTATACTATAAAGCAGCAGTCATCAAAACAATATGGTACTGGCTAAGAGATAGAGAGAAGGATCAGTGGAATAGACTTGGGGTAAATGACATCAGCAAGACAGTGTATGATAAACCCAAAGAGCCCAACTTTTCGGACATGAATCCAGTATTTGACAAAAACTGCTGGGAAATTTGGAAAACAATATGGGAGAGATTAGGTCTAGATCAACATCTCACACACTACACCAAGATAAATTCCGAATGGGTGAATGACTTGAATATAAAGAGGGAAACTATAAATAAGTTAAGTGAACACAGAATAGTATACTTGTCAGATCTCTGGGAAAGGAAAGATTTTAAAACCAAGCAAGAGTTAGAGAAAATTACAAAATGTAAATTAAATGGTTTTGATTATATTTAAGTTTTTGTACAAACAAAAACAATGTAGTCAAAATCAGAAGGGAAACAACAAATTGGGAAAAAATCTTTATAACAAAATACTCTGACAGGGGTCTAATCATTCAAATATACAAGGAGTTAAAGCAATTGTATAAAAAATCAAGCCATTCCCCAATTGATCAATGGGCAAGAGACATGAATAGGCAATTTTCAGGTAAAGAAATCAAAAGTATCAATAAGCACATGAGAAAGTGTTCTAATCTCTAATAATTAGAGAAATGCAAATCAAAACAACCTTGAGGTATCAACTCATACCTAGCAGATTGGCTAAAATGAAAGAAGGGGAGAGTAATGAATGTTGGAGGGGATGTGGCAAAATCGGGACATTGATGCATTGCTTGTGGAGTTGTGAACTGATGCCAGCTGGCTGGCAATTTGGAACTATGCCCAAAGGGCTATAAAAGACTGCCTTCCCTTCAATCCAGCCATACCATAGCTGGGTTTGTACCCCAAAGAGATCATAGATAAACAGACTTGTACGAAAATATTTATAGGTGTGCTTTTTGTGGTGGCAAAAAACTGGAAAATGAGGGTATGTCCTTCAATTGGGGAATGGCTGAACAAATTGTGGTATATGTGGGTGATGGATTACTATTGTGCTAAAAGGAATAATAAACTTGAGGAATTCCATGCAAATTGGAGAGACCTCCAGGAAGTGATGGAGAGCGAAAGGAGCAGATCCAGAAGAACATTGTACACAGAGACTGATATACTATGGTAAAATCAAATGTAATGGGCTTCTGTACCAGCAGCACTGCAATGACACAAGACAGCTCTGAGGGATTTATGGTAAAGATGCTACCCACATTCAGAGGAAGGACTGCAGGAGAGGAAACATATAAGATAAACAATTGCTTGAATGCATGGGCTGAGGCGGACATGAATGGGAAATGGACCCTGAACAAGGTCACATATTACAACCAGTGGAAATGTGCGTTGGCCATGGGTGGGGGGAGAGCGGGGGGTGAAGGGGAAAGTAGGGGCATAAAGTATGTAAACAGGTTAAAAACGAATATTAATAAATGTCTAATTAAAATTAAAAAAAAAGTTGTCATGAAAATATATATGATTTAATATTATACTTTAAATTGTTTTCCCTCATGTGTGGTAAATAGTTGATGATGATGGCTCTTGTTAGGGTTATGTTTTTCAAGCTTGGAATCTACAGAATTCCAAGGAAATCATGGAGACAGGAATTGGGCATGCCTTGTTTAAGCAAGTCAACACCGATACAAACCTCTCTTTTACCTTTAAAAAATACGTTTGTGTATACTCGACCATGATCCTGAGGGAAACTAGCTTTGATGATTGTTTTAGAGCAGGTTTCCAAACTACTTTTAAAACAAAAACCAGCCTGTCTTAGGCTCTCACAAATATGCCCAAATTTTCATCAGTTTACCTTGTCTTTCAGTTATGGCTTTAAAAAATAATGTTTATTTTGCTCCTTTAAAAAATTTTTTTCTTATCCAGTCATTTTTTTTTCTTTTAAAACTATAGGTATCTATATCAACACCCTAATTGTGCAAAGAAAATTCCTGCCAGTTCATGTCCACCTAAAATGAATAAATATAGTACTTAGACCTATGATTTCCCTTGTAACATATCTGGGCAGTATTTTTTTTTTCCTTTTTCCTTTTTGTTTTATACTTGCTTTGATGACATCCTTTCTGCTTTAGATAATTAATGTTTATTTAAAAACCCAATGACAAGTACATATAATTACACTTGTTTTTAATAAGTGTGCTAATTTGTTCTTTAAAGAAAAACAAGTTAGAAAATTAAACTTCACAGATTGGCTGCATTGCTGAACATTGAAAATGTGTCTATATTGGAAGCTATTGGTTAACATGTCAACCGTGTGATAAAATACAGGATTTATTTTCAACTCATCTTGAGGGAAATTTAATACATTTCCTCTTTTCTGTCTCTCATATGAAGGCTTGAGTGAACAGATGGGGCTTGCACCCTGGCTTGAAGGTCAACAAACTTTCGCAAACTGACAAAGAGATCAGATTCTGGGGTTGAAGACCCTCAAATGAGAATGCTATGCCGTTAGCCTTCTTCCTGAGTCTAAATGTAGAGATTGTTAGCAGCAGAGCCCGTTTTTTTTTTTTTTTTTTTTATCATAGTACCATTTTTTTTTTGGAAAAGCAAATTATATAGTATTCCTTTTCCTTGAATATTGTATTTTACCATTTTGATTTTTAAAAAATTCTGCGTATCTTTTTATTTCAAAGCATCTATGTTAAGTAATAATTTTTATTTCCTTTTCCTTTATCTTCATTTTTTTCACTTTTTCGGGGGCTTCTTAGGCCTCTTTTTTATTCTTGAAATTTTTCTTTTACTATTTGTAGTTCTCTATCTTTTCTGCAAGGTGTACGGGAAGAAATTAGGGATCTTAAATATTTATCTCGATTTCTTCACAACATATAACATATATAATTTATCTATTGATTTTCAGATTGAAAGAATTAGCTATAAAATTAATTGGATATTTCAGTAAGCCTGAAGTATTCTTGGTGGCCTCTAACTAGTAATCCAGTATGTTAGATATCCTTTCTTTTCAAAGTACCACTTAATCAGGACACATTGAAATTCAAATTGTTTTATTTATGTGATAGAAAACTTAAAATTAGTATGGTTCCTTTTAATTATGTTCTACATTAGAGGTAAAAAAACAAAGTGATTTTTAAAAATACAATGTTTTATAACCTTTTGTGTTTATTAGTTACTGAATGTGGAAGTGGTATAGCATAATAGAATAGGTTATCTGAAACTTTGCAATGTTTTTGGATGGATCATCTCAAACAGGAAAGTATTTAATTCCTTTTCTAGTTTTTATGATTATTATTCTGAAAAACATTAGGATTTAATAACAAAAACTAAGTCATGACCATGACTTCACCTGGTTACAGGGTTGGGAAGATATGACATTCTGGACTCCTATGTCCTTTGTATATTTATGATTTGGAAGAGCACTATTTTTAGGAACATAGGCCGTGACATTCTTTTGCCTTGATCTTCCTAGAGGAATCGAAGGGAACAAATGAAGTCAGATAAGAAGAATCTGGGGAAGGTCTAATCAAACCAATAAAATTTATGAAAGGTCTTAGAAGATCCTTTGAAATAAGGCTAAGGAGACCTGGGTCATCTGGACCCAAGACTAAAGAAAGAGAAGGGATTTAAAAAACATACAAAGTGTATGAAGTAGGGAATACTAATGATTAGGGTAAAGTTAAGATCTTTACTTGTGTATTTGAATATGAAAGATATTTTCTATTGTGATAAGTGAATTTTAAGTGTTTAATGGAACTAAGATGTTTCCCAAACAGTAAGTAAACTTAAAGAGTTTTGGAAAGTTTATACATTTGAGAGTTTATTATATGCAGTTTTTGGAGGGAAAGGAGGCTGGAGGTTGGGATGGGGATGTTTTTACTCATCTATGTTTTTGTTCATGAAAGAGGGAAAACCCTATCTTACGAAGTTTTTGCCTTGATTGAAACATGTGTATACACACCACACATAATACATATGTACATATATGTGTATATATGAATAAGATTATACAATATACATAGATAAAATTATATAATAAAGATATAAATTTCTTAGGTTAAATATAGAATATTTTATATTTTGTTATCCATACTGTAAGGATGGGATTTGTGCAAGGGGGATGGGACAGAAGGAGCCAGAGAAGGGAGTTGTAGACGTTATTGACAGTTGAGACCAGAGAACATTTAGGGAGATTTTCCAGAGGAAGGAGGAAGAGGAGAGGGCTTTGGGCAGAGGACTGAGAGGGGCAAGAGGTAGACATCCCAGCTCAGATCCAGTCCTGAGGGCTTCCTGAGGATCTTTCTATGGAAATCGAAACCCTGATTCCCTGATCAAAGCCATTCCATCGCATCTTACCTATCAAGACTTCAACCATTGAGTTTGCTAAGTTTTTGAACTCCATTTTGGGAGCAATCTCTTAATTTCCTTCCCTCATTACCCAACCTTGCTGAGAGATCCTCTTTCAGTCAAAACTTATAATTATAGAAAAGGATAGAACCAGAAAACTAGAAATAGAAACAGAAGGAGAAGGAGTGGGGGAAGAAGCTTAGGGGTGAGAATCCCAAAGGTTCCCTCCTAAGTGATAGACCCCATAGAAATAGAGAAGAGGGCACCCCAAAATCCCTCTGCTCTTCATCCCATTTCTCAATCCCTGTATTGTAAATAATAAAAGCCATTCATCAGTCAGATAGTGTTCTAGAGTGCCTGAGAGACTACAAGGGAGAGGGGAACAGATTGGTCTGGCTGCCTCCATCTTGAAGCCAGACCACCCGCTGTAAAATAACTGATCAGGGGGAGTTTTGTGTGAACCCCATCCTTATTCAGAATTGGATTGGGGTACCACATACCTCATCTTATAGGAAAGCCTCACCCCCAACTCCTGAAGGGCGGCATGACTATCCAGGTCACCCAATTTCAGGGTGACATCCCCTTAAAGTCTCCCAGTGTATATTCGGCCCCGGGGGAGTGCTGGAAGAGAGACTCACCACATAGACTTTCTCTATCTTCACTTTTGTCTTTGAGTCCATATTACCTAGATTTACTTGATTAATGTTTATTATTTAAAATAGGACTGTAATTCTTTTTTTTTTTAAACCCTTAACTTCTGTGTATTGGCTCCTAGGTGGAAGAGTGGCAAGGGTGGGCAATGGGGGTCAAGTGACTTGCCCAGGGTCACATGGCTGGGAAGTGTCTGAGGCCAGATTTGAACCTAGGACCTCCCGTCTCTAGTCCTGACTCTCAATCCACTGAGCTACCCAGCTGCCCCCTTGTAATTCTTTTTTACTCTAACTTTAATGTCACCTTTAATCTAAATATTTTTAAATTTTATTGCATTAATTACCATTTTCTCAGCATTATCCTAGTAATTTTGCTTATTTTTTAGTAGAATAGATAATATTTTTTAATTTCAGTACCTAGCACAGTGTGTGGCACACAGTAGGTACTTAAGAAATGCTCGTAGATTGATTGAATCATTCTTTGAGCTTCCCCCCAGCCCAGGGTTTCTAGATAATTTGCACATGTCCGTAAATTTCTATACTACTAACATTAATAAGTTACTAAATACTAGCCTTTTTAAAAATAGTGACAGGTACACTATTTACAAGGCAAAATTAGGAATCAGGGTTTAGATTCTGGTGCTTCTATAACCTTCTTTATTTAATCCATGTACAAATTGGATATAAATTATTTGCTAATCTGCTTTAAGGTTTAATTTTTTTATAAAACGTATTTTTTCCTCTCTGAGTTGGTTTTTGGAGGAAAAAAATAAAGACATCTAATAATCTTTACAACCATAACACTCTCCACCCCCCCCCCCCCACCCCCCATGGTGTTTGAATTCTGGTGTTTTCTTTTTGTCCTGATCTACTAGTGAGGCACACTGGCAATAATGTGCTTGTTTACTCATTCAAACTATTTAATAGCTTGTTTTTTGAGAGTAGTTTATTTTATTTAACCAAATTCATTGTTTTTAAATTGCTTCTTTGTACCTACAGTGTTTTCTGGAAAATTAATACCTTGTTGTTAAGTCAGTAAACATTTACCAAGCACTTATTATGTAGCAAGCACTCTCCTAAGTTTTGAGATACCAGGAAATACAAAAACTACCCTAGCCCTCAAAGAGCTAAAATTCTGTTGGTGGAAACAACATGCAAAAAACTATGTACATAGAAGATACATACAGAATAAATGAGAGATAATCTTAGAGGGAAGGCACTAGCAGTAGGGCTTGGAGCTTCCTGTAGAAGTAGAATTTGAGCCAAGTTTTGAAGGAAGTCAGGAGATGGAAGTGAGGAAGGAGAGCATTCTAGGCGTAGAAGGCAGAAAATGAAGAAGCTTAGAGTAGGGAGATAGGGAAATGGGAATGGAATGTGCAAGGAATATGTACCAGGTACCATATAGTAGGCCAGATCTGCAGATGGTAGAATGTGTGGAGGGGAGTAAAGTAGAAAAATACTGTAAATGTGGGACGGGCCAGGTTATGAAAGGCTTTAAAAGCCAAATAGTAGAGCATTCTTTATTTGATCTTAGAGGTAATAGGGAGCCATTGAATTGTCTTGAGTGGGTGGGTGACATGTCAGACCTGTGATTTAAGATCACTTTGGCAGCTGAATGAGAGAATGGAGTAGGGAGAAACTGGAGGCAGTGACCAGTAAGAAGTCTATTGTAGTAGTCCAGAGGCATAGTGATAAGGTGTCTGAGGAGAGAAAAGGAAGCATAAGAGATTTGTGACTGACATAGAAAAATTATTTGCAATAATCAGTTATTTCCTATAAAACCCATAATTTGGTATTGTCACCTGCTACTTTAGAGGATACTTAGAAAAATGTTTTAATTCAACTTAATTCAATTTTAAGTAATGGATCATTTGTCTAAAAGGATAAATTCTTTTCATGCTCATCTTTGTTTTAAATATTTGTTTTCTATAATAATTTGTTTATTGATTTTAATGTGATAATTAAAGGCACATAGTAGCTGTACATGAAATAAATCATATGTAGATATTTTGATCTGTAAATATTTTTTAATTCAAAGACAACATTTTAAAACAATGTGACATTCGTTTTCTTTATGCATTTTCCAATGCATGAGCTGTTTAATTAGCTGAAGAAATTTTCTTGTTTTTTAAAAAATATTTTATTTGGGGCAGCTGGATAGCTCAGTGGATTGTGAGTCAGGCCTAGAGACGGGAGGTCCTAGGTTCAAATGCAGCCTCAGACACGTCCCAGCTGTGTGACCCTGGGCAAGTCACTTGACCCCCATTGCCCACTCTTACCACTCTTCCACCTAGGAGCCAATACACAGAAGTTAAGGGTTAACAAAAAATATTTTATTTTCCCACTTACATTTAACAACAATTTTTAACATACATTTTCTGAAATTGTAAGATCCAAATTGTCTCTCCAACCTGGAGATGTTAAGCAATTTGACCTGGATTATTTAGTTTTACTTTCTAAGGATGTTATGGACAAAACAATCTAAGAAAAAAGTTGTTTGAAAAAATTGTTTTGAATTGGTAAATTTAAATATTTTTAATACTCTAAGACAGCTAAACGCTTAAAGAAATATTGTGGTGAATCATTTTGTCAAGTGAAAAAACCTTGGAAAATTAATGATTAATCTGCCCTTATGGTTCTGGCAGATATGTTTCAAGCAGGATATGCCTATGATGTTCACTTCAGTTTAAACAAAATAAATTTAAAATCAATAAATAATATTAGTTGAATTTGTAAACATTGAGTTCTTAATATGAGCACTTATTTTAAATATATTCATCTCTTAGTCCTAAACTGCTTTGGAAATCCATTTTATGTATTGCCTAATGATAGCTCACATTTGTAGATACCATGAAAGTTTACAGATATGTTAGATATTTGTCTAATTAATTAGTTTCTAAACTTTAAGTGCCTTTTCAGTGTGAATTATTTAATTATTTTTAGGTATAGGAGTTAAAACACTGAGCTTTTATATCTGGGGAAACTAATAAATCACAATTTACATTTTATATTCAAAGCTATGTGTCAGATTCTTTTTAAAAAGCATGATTTTATTTTATTTTTTAATTGGCAAGCGTTTTGAATGAAAGAAAGAAATGCAGAACATTCATATGAAATAAACATAATCAAGTAAAACATCCTGTCTTTTTGATAATGTCTAAAAAATGAATTTTTTCATTCTTTATCTTAATTTATTATCTCTGTTCTGAGGAGGTTAACATTCTTTTTTATCAGTACTCTGGAATCATAATTAATCATTTAATAAGAATTTTTATGTTTTTCAAAATTATTTTTATAATATTGATATTATAGTATGATTTATTTTGATTCTGCATACAATTTGTACAAGTCTTTCTTGTTTCTTTGAAACCGTCTTTCCCCTTATTTATAGCAGCACAATAATATTTTTCTACATTCATATATTACAGTTTGTTCAACCATTTCCGCATTGATGGGCTTCTTTACAGTTTTTAGCCAACATAAAAAGAACTGCTATAAATACTGTACACAGGACCTTTTCTAATTTCTTTGATCTCTTTTAGATACTGATCTAGGAGTAGTTTAGGTGGATCAAAGGGCATACATTATTTGGTAACTGTGTATGATTACAAATTTCTTTTCAGAATGGTTGCATCTATTTGCAGCTCTACTAACAGGGTCTTGGTATGCTTGTTTTCTAGCAAAACCTCTCCAACCTCTTCTCCTCCCCTTCCCTCTCCTTCCTTTTTTGTCATTTTTGCTGATCTGATAGGTATGAGATAGAGACTCAGATTTGCTTTAATTTGCAGCTCTCTGATTAGTTATCTGGAGCATTTTTCATTTGGCTATAGTTGGCCTTGGTTACTTTGAGAATTGCCTATTTATATCCTGATCATTTATCAATGAGTGAATGACTCTTTCTTATAAATGTGAATCAGTTCCTTGAATATCTTGAAAAAGAGACCATTTCCAGAGAAATTTGCCACATATCCCTCCACCCCCAGTTAATTGTGTCTCTTAATTTAATATTTATTGGATTTGTTTGTGCAAAAACTTTTAGATTTTTATGTAATGAAAATTATCCTTTTTGTTTTCTGCGATCTTCTTTATCCTTTGTTTCTTGATTAGCTGTTACCCTTTCCATAGATTTGATTAGTAATTTTTTTCCCTCATTTTTCTAAGTTGTATAGGATGTGGCTGTTTATATCTTGTTTACATATCTGTTTGAAACTTATCTTGGTATAAAGTATGAGATTTTAATCTAAACCTAATTTCTTCTATTCTGCAGTCTAACCATTTCCTAATATCCCCTCCAAAAAAAAAAAAACTACAAACCACTTTGGGGTTAATCCAACTATAGAATTAAATTCTAAGCCCTTAAAGCATTAAGCATTAAATTCTAAAGCATGCTGTTTCTTTGTCGATCAGCCTGCAAAGTATGAAAGAGATCCAACAGAATAAAAACTATAATACTAAATATAAGCTAATTTATTTATTCACTACCATCCCAATCAAATTAGGAAAGAATTATTTTATAAAACCATTCACATTTAGAAACAGGAGGTAGTAAAAAGTAGTTGTAGCTAATTATCAGACTTCACTTTAACAGGTTGCCATACAGTTGGTCAGCAGTATCTGGAAGTTGATCCTGTGAGTCAGGAATCATTTTCATGCCTATTTTCATGGAACATAAGTTTATATCCTGATAAATACATTGCTTAGTGTTCATTGATTGACCAATTAGTGACAGTAATAGCAAATCATGTTTATAAGGAAATTTAAACTTTGTAAAGTGCTTTCCTTATAATAACTCAGTGAACTGGGTAGCAAAAATATTTTGACTATTTTACAGATCAGGAAGTGAAGTTCTTAACAGGAAAATGACTTGCCATAGTAATAAGTATCAGAGGTAGGTTTACAAATTCTAAGGAAGTAGGCCTCCTAACTTCAAGCCAAGTACTGTATCTACTTCACCCTCCTGCCTTTTTAGTATCTCTTTAATATTATTGATTTGTTTAAACAATTATTTATTGAATCCTTTATATTTACATTATTATTCTCAGCATGGTTTTAGGGATTTAAAAGAAAAATAACAAGAGTGCTTTTTCTTTTTTTAAAAAAACATTTATTAATATTTATTTTTTAGAAAAGTTAACATGGTTACATAATTCATGCTCTTTCCCCTTCACCCCCCGAATTCCCCCTCCCCACATGGCTGATGCGTATTTCCACTGGTTTTAACATGTGTCATTGATCAAGACCTATTTCCAAATTGTTGATAGTTGCATTGGTGTGGTAGTTTCAAGTCTACATCCCCAATCATGTCCGCCTCAACCCATGTGTTCAAGCAGTTGTTTTTCTTCTTTTTCTACTCCTGTAGTTCTTCCTCTGAATGTGGGTAGCATTCTTTTCCATAAATCCCTCAGAATTGTCCTGGGTCATTGCATTGCTGCTAGTACAGAAGTCCATTACATTCTATTTTACCACAGTGTATCTGTCTCTGTGTACAATGTTCTTCTGGCTCTGCTGCTTTCACTCTGCATCAGTTCCTGGAGGTCTTTCCAGTTCACATGGAATTCCTCCAGTTTATTATTCCTTTGAGTACTATAGTATTCCATCACGAGCATATACCACAATTTGTTCAGCCATTCCCCAATTGAAGGACATACCCTCATTTTCCAGTTTTTTGCCACCACAAAAAGCACACCTATAAATATTTTCATACAAGTCTGTTTATCTATGATTTCTTTGGGGTACAAACCCAACAATGGTATGGCTGGATCAAAGGGGAGGCATTCTTTTATAGCCCTTTGAGCATAGTTCCAAATTGCCAGCCAGAATGGTTGGATCGGTTCACAGCTCTACCAGCAATGCATTAATGTCCCAGTTTTGCCACATCCCCTCCAACATTCATTACTCTCCCTTCTTTCATTTTAGCCAATCTACTAGGTGTGAGGTGATACCTCAGAGTTGTTTTGATTTTCATTTCTCTAATTATTAGAGATTTAGAACACTTTCTCATGTGCTTATTGATAGTTTTGATTTCTTTATCTGAAAATTGCCTATTCATATCTCTTGCCCATTTATCAATTGGGGAATGGCTTGATTTTTTTATACAATTGGTTTAACTCCTTGTATATTTGAGTAATTAGACCCCTGTCAGAGTTTTTTGTTATAAGATTTTTTTCCCAATTTGTTGTTTCCCTTCTGATTTTGGCTACATTGTTTTTGTTTGTACAAAAGCTTTTTAGTTTACTATAATGAAAATCATTTATTTTACATTTTGTAATTTTCTCTAACTCTTGCTTGGTTTTAAAATCTTTCCTTTCCCAGAGATCTGACAAGTAAATTATTCTATGTTCACTTAACTTATTTATACTTTCCCTTATTATTCCCCTCTTTTTATTTTTAAGGCCTAATCAATTCCCTCCCCCTTCTTCTCCCTTCCCTTTTATGACCTCCCCACTCCCCTGTTCCCCTTGGTTTATCCCTTCTGACTTTCTCAGTAGGGTTCGATAGAGTTTTATATCCTGATGGATAAAGCTACTTTTCCCTCTCAGAGTTAATTACACTGAGAGTAAGGTTTAAATATTACCTCTAAATGCTCTCTTCCTCTCCTTCTTAAAATAGTATTCATCCCTTCCCCTTCCCATGCCCTCTTTGTGTGTAATAGAATATTCTGTTTTTCTTATTCATTCAAGTTTCTCTTGGTGTCCTCTACTATTCACCTCCCTCTTTCCTACCCCCATATCATCTTAGACCATTTAATATTCCAAACTCTCCCTATGTATAATTCTTCTGATTACTATAATAGTGAATAAAGTTCACCAGAGAGAATTATACATAACATTTCTCCACATAGGAATACCAATAATTAGATCATATTGAAGCCCTTAAAGAGGCAAATTTAAAAAATACGAGTTTTCTTTCTTTCCCCTCTGTTTCTTTTTCACCTTTTCATGTTTCTCTTGTTTTTTTTGTGGTTGGATATTGAACTTTCCATTTTTCCTGGTCTTTTCTGTGCAAATACTTGGAAATCTTCTATCTTGTTGAATGCCCAAACTTTCCCTTGGAAGTATATGGTTAGTTTTGATGGGTATTTGATCTGTGGTTGTAGACCCAGTTCTCTTGCCTTTCTGAATATCATATTCCAAGCCTTGCTGTCTTTTAGTGTGGAGGCTGTCAGATCCTGTGTGATCATGATTGGTGTTCCTTGACATCTGAATTGTCTCTTTCTGGCTTCTTGTAAAATTTTTTTCTTTTACTTGGAAGCTTTTGAATTTGCTATTATATTCCTGGCGGTTGTCTTTTCTGGGTCTAGTGTAGAGGGTGATCTATGGATCCTTTCAATGTCTATATTGCCCTCTTGTAAAACTTCAGGGCAATTTTGCTGAATAATTTCTTTTAGTAAGGAGTCCAAATTTCTATTAATTTCTTCTTTTTCAGGAAGACCAATGATTCTCAGATTGTCTCTTCTAGCCCTATTTTCTTGATCTGTCACTTTCTCATTGAGATATTTTATGTTTCCTTCTATTTTATCAGTCTTTTGACTTTGTTTTATTTGTTCTTGCTGTCTTGAGAGATCATTAGCTTCTAATTGCTCAATTCTAGCTTTTAGGGACTGGTTTTCCTTTTTAATCTTGTCATTTATGATGTTTAATTTGATTTGTGAGCCTCACTTTCTAATTGCAAAATTCTGCCTTTTAAATGGTTATTTTCTTGCCAGATTTTGCTTTCCAATTTGCTTACCATTTCGTTTGATTTTTTGGCATCTTTCTCCAATTGGGAGTTTCTGTCTTCTAACCTGTTAATTTCCTTTTGAGGTATTTCCCACTTCTGTCGCCAAATCTCTTCCATCTTTCTAATCATCTCAGATTTGAACTCTTCAATAGCTTGTGGCCAGTTTTCATTATTTTGTGAAGGTTTGGATATGATTACTTGTTTGTTCTCCACTGCCGTTTGCTCTTTTGTCTGGATTTTATCTGTGTAAAAGTTGTTGAGTGTTACAGATTTCTTCTTGATGATCTTTCTCTTTTGGAGTTCTTGTCTCTGGCTTGCCATTGTTAGCCCTGAGCCCTCTCAGGTTTATCCTCACACTCAGGGTCTCTCTGTTTTCTTTAGGCTCCTGAGATCTCAGTTGTTCTCAGGGTCAAGCTTATTGGTGGTTCCCTTTTTTTTCCTTTCCCTTACGGTCCTTTAATAGTCTCAGGGAGCTGCTTCCACAGTTGTGAACCCCTTCTGCTCTGGGCCCCCACTCAAGGTCCTCACCTGCGCTCAAGATCTGAGTCCTCGCCTGGGCTCAGGATCCGTGTCTGGGTTTGAGTTCGCACCCTCAGTTGTGCCTGAGCTAAGGGTCTGCGTTCAAAGTCCACGCACGTTCTTTAGTCTCTTGGGGCCTTAAGTCTTGCTACTCTCCTGGTGACCCCAGGTGGCTGCCAAGGACTTAATCCGGGCCCCAAACTTGCTCTAACTCTTGTCCGCTGGCTTTGACACTGTAGGTGGTGTGGGGTGGGGGAGGAGATTGCTCAGCTTGCGTTTTATTGAGAGCTGTTTCACCCCTTTATATCATGGAAATGCCCCAATTCCACGTACCTCCAGCGCTATGCCCTGTTGTGGGGTCCCTTTGTTCCTCTGGATTTGTTTTTATGTCTTCTTGAGGAGTCCTGTATGTTTCGGTTAGGAGAGGTTAAGCAGCTGGTTTTTACTCTGCTGCCATCTTAACCAGGAAGTCCTCACTTGAGTGCTTTTTCAAAGGAGCATATGATTTACTTGTGGAAGTAGAATTCATGTGAAATAAGTAGAGAAAGAATTTTATCCTAATTATATGTATTACTGAATATTCAGTAGTAATTCAGAGGAAGGACAAATTGGAAATGATGCTATTGAAAATATGAGATTTTAGTTGTATCTCAGGATTAAATAGCCAGTAAGAGATAAGACATTCCTGCTAAGGGATTGCTGTACTAATAAAAGCATGCAACGAAGTAAATGATCAATTGAAGGGAGAGTGAATAGAGAATGGAGGGTACATTTTTTGGGAAATGAGGTTCCATGGGAAGATAGAACTTCTGTTCTTTCTTTAAACTCTCCCTGGGCCATCTAATCCACTCCATTGGATCCATTAATCTTTGGGCTGGTAACTTCCAAATCTGTACATCCATTAAACGTGTCCCTCCTCTTTGTTCCTCTCTAATGGTACCAGTATCCTGATTATGCAGGCTCAAAACCTCAGATTCTTCTCTTATTTTTTTCTTTTCCTTCATAGTTCACATCTAGTGGGTTATGAATTCCTGTTGATTTTATCTTCTCACTTCTGACTGGGGCTGTTGAAATAATTTCTTAATTGGCATCCTTGGATTCAGTCTCAATCTCCAGTTGAGCCTTCAAACCAAAAGAATATTACTTACTGGGAAGATTTGTACTAATTCTGTGATTGTTAGACTAGCTGAAGTCCCATTGTCTTAGGGCAGAATTGATTTAGCAGTGAAGAGAGGAACTTTTACTTTACATTTATATTATATTAACAATTATTTACTGTTTCTATAATATATTCTTTTACATACTTCTTTAGCATTTTATTATTTAGTTTCCATTTACGTTTGAACATTTTCTTTAAATGCCTCTTGTTGATTATATTTTACTGTTGTAGAAAAGAATACTTTTTCCTATTAAGAATAATTTCTCACAAACCTCCAACATTGTATTATTCCCACAATCAATCTCCTCTGCCTCTACTTATGGGCTACTGAATGGAGCTAGAGGAAATTATACAATTATGCTGATTGGATGCATTATTAAATCATATAATTTAACTTTAATTGTGTCTTCACCATAAGAAGGCAGTCTCTTTTTCCTTCCTGTGTTTCTTATCTTATTTCCCACATAAATAGTTTTAAAACTTCTCACTTCAAGCTTCATATACACCTCTCCTCCCTCCTTTCATCAGCTGAGAATTATGACTTTTACTTTACTGAAAAACGTGAGGTCTTTTAACATGATTTCCCTCTTCTCCCCTTCTCTTTATCTCATAACACTTTGACAACTCCCTATTCTTTCCTTCTTCCCCCTAGTCTTTGATGATGATGTGACTCTTTTCCTTTCCAAGATCAACTTCATACATGTTCATCAAAATATCCCCTTCTGTCTTCTCCAGCAGATTGCAACCTTAACCTCTCTTTCTAGTCTTCAGTTTTTTTGTAGTACTTCATTTCCTATTACCTCCACACATGCCCAGTCCTCTCCCATCCTTAAACATCTTTATTAATTAGACTCTACTTTTCTAAATTTGCTATATAGTCTTTTCTCTTTCTTTTTCTTGATAATCTTCTAGGAAAAATGACTATACTGATTGCCTCCACTTCCTTTCTTTACTGCTTAAACCTTTGAAATCTGACTTCTGACCCTCACCACTCACCTGAAACTTTTCTCCAAAATAATCAATGACCTCTTAATTGCTGAATCAGAAGGTCTTTTTTTATTCTTCATTCAATACTGTTCTTCTACTGTCTGCTAGCTTTCCTCTTGCCTACCTTAACTTGCTCCTCAGATTCTTTTGTTGGCTTATTATCTGTTCCTAACGCTAGGTGTTCCCCAAGGCTTTGGCCTTGAACCACTTTTCTTTTCTCTCTCTGTCATGTTGACCTTCTCATCTCTGATGGGTTTTAATTCTCTTCTCTATGCAGATGAATACTAGATCTCTCTTTATATATCCAGTCCTAGTCTTT
This sequence comes from Gracilinanus agilis, assembly GCF_016433145.1. Classification (NCBI taxonomy): domain Eukaryota; kingdom Metazoa; phylum Chordata; class Mammalia; order Didelphimorphia; family Didelphidae; genus Gracilinanus; species Gracilinanus agilis. The sequence goes on along the minus strand of NC_058131.1, from coordinate 467,371,296 downwards.
CTTCTGGGCTTAAGTCATAAAGTCTTCTCAAGAACTCAGACCTATAGGAAAATACTTTATCTCTTGCACATAATAGGAATTAGTTAACTAAAGCATAAATTACAAACATCTTTTGTTGATCAGAAAACAATATAAATTATTGAACAAGTAGCTTAATAATAAGCAGCTTAAATGGTCATTAAATAATTCTAAAAAGTATGGACCAAAACTCAGTCATAGAAATAATAGGTAATTTTATTAAAGAAGTCTACAACAATGAAATATCATACCAAGAATTTTAGGATGCAGACGAGGAGAATTAATATCTCCAAATATTTCCTTTAGGAAAGAAAAGAAATTGAGCATTCATTCACAATTTATAAAGAGCTTTGCTTACAAATATGTGACTAGATATGAAAAGTATTATCTACATTTTTTAAAAGGAGGTAACAATTTCAGACAGATTAGGACTGCGGTCACCCAGCTAGCAAATATGACGACTGAGGTTTGAAAATAGGTCTCCTGAGTTTTGTACTTTTCCTACTATATAATGCCTGAATAGAGTGGCACTGTGATGTGGGAGAGCTGAATAAAAGTAGATAGGTGTGTTCCATAATTTTGCATATTTCAAATTTTGTGTAATGATGGTCTTTATCCATGAAAGGGAGGGAAATCTCTTTTTTTTTCCCCCTTCTTTCTTCTCCCACCCAGGATCCCTTTTTCTTTTTCCTCCTCTTGCTTCCTTCCATATTATTCTTTTCATCTTTGGCAGTATCATTGCTATAGTTTTACTATATTGTGGATTCACTAGGCTTTTGGGCACTGATCTGAGGATACTGTCATTATTAATAGGGTGTGTGTCAGAAAATACTTTATGAGTTCTAAAGATTGTACTTAAAATAAGCTTTTCAAACATACTTTATTTGTAAGTTAGAGACATCATCGGCTTGATAGAGCTAAATTTATTTGATATGGCCTACTTTGTACATTATTCTTTTTGGCATAATCTAGTTATTTAATCTAGCTTTAGGAATGTGGAGATTAACTATTACTAGTCTTTTAGAAGATTTCGTTCAAAATATTGAAATAGAATATAAGCTGGTGATATTTGGTCCTTGTGTGGAAGAATTTGGAGCTTACTATAAAAAGGAGGAAACTAAAGAGGAGAGGTATGTGGTGGGATGTATACATGTACATGTGTATATGACTATGGTGGGAGGAGAGAAAAAGGAGAGAGGGCAGAAGAGAAAGAAAACAGAAAGAGTGAGAGAGAGGGAGACAGAAAGGGGAGGGAAGAAGGAAGGAGAGAGAAGGACAGGGGAGATAGTCTATTTACTCTTGAAAATGTCAGTGGGATATACAGCCACAAGCAAATGAAGTTTGGGATTTGCCTTGCAGCCGCTTTGAGTTATGTAGAGATTTGCTTGTATGTGAACTTGTTTGACATTGTTTGCTTCTCTTACTTCGATGGATATTGTTTTTTACTCATATTTATCTTATGAATTCATCAAGAGTAGGCTTGGACTACTGAGATAATCTTGCTGTACATGTATTTTGGATTGAATTAAAGGCTTTAGGCACTTAAAAAACAGCACTTATGTTGACACAGTCAAAGTACATAGTTTAAGAGCAGGTCTTTAGGCATTGTTTTGTTCTTTGATCTGCACCATGTAGATAGTTGTTTTTTTATAAATTCATTATGTGGTCTCCCTATTGGAATAGATTTATTTTATTAATAAAATGATGTAGTATTCTTGGATGTTACTGCACATATTAGTAATGGTTAATCTGCATGACACTTAAACTGTTATCAGTCTACCCCCAAAGATTTTATCAGTTAGTGAAAAATAAATCTTTATAATTCAATGACATTTATAGAAGAAGATTTTTGTAGGGTGGTAGGTGGGAATTATTTAAAATATTCTTCCCTGCAAATGATCTGTATAAAATTCCAGGTCAGGACATAATTTGGGAAAATGAATTTGGATTTGGAGTAGGAGGACCTAGATTCTACCCCAATTCCTACTCATTTTACCATAGATAATCTTTGCGGACCTCAATTTCCTCAGCTGAAAATTGAAGTAATTGGAATAGATTGACTTCTACAGTTCTTTTTAGCTTTAGTTGGATTGATTTAGTTAATCGTAATCTTTCATTGCTAATATTCTAGATTTGCTCAGAAAAACATTTAATTTGTTTTAAAAACATACTAATTATTTGTCCAGTTTTTTGTTGTTGTGTCTTACTTTTTGTGATTCCATTTGGGGTTTTCTTGGCAAAGATACCAGAGTGGTTTGCCATTTCCTTCTTGAGCTAGTTTTATAGATGAGGAAACTGAGGCAAACAGAGTTAAGTGGCTTGCCCAGGGTCACATAGCTAGTAAGTGTCTGAAACCAGATTTGAACTAAGGAAAATGAGTTTTCCTGACTCTAGACCTGGCACTCTATCCTGTACCATTTAGCTGAATTATATGTCATATTAAATTATTTTTACTTAAGTTTTGCTTTCTTCCTTTAATCTAAAAGATACAAAGCTTAACATCCAGGCAATTTGGTAATATACAAATTAGTAAAATTCATAATATTTAAGGAGAAATGTAAAAAAAAAAATCACAATAGAACCTGTAAGGGATCTCAGTGCTTATTTACTTCTTCAGTATTTCATTGAAACAGGAATTCCTTTTGCCTTAACAGTGACATTTCTTCTGATGTCCATTCAATTCAGTTTAGTTTAGCAAGAGCCCAGTATCCTTTGAAGCAGCCTGGGTTACTTTAAGATAGTTCCAATTATTATGAAGTTCTTCCTTATCTTGGTCTCAAATCTCCCTCGTTTGGTCCTAGTTCTGGTACAGAGAGTATAAGTAGGAGGCAGGTAGTGGGAGCCAGCTTGTAACTGGACTTTGTACCTTGGAGAATCACTTTGGATAATGTGAACTTCTTGGTCACAGAGACTATTTCGTTTGTTCCTATCACCAGTCTAGTTCACAGCTGGCAGGTAAACAGTCATTTAATGAATGCATACTAGTTGATTAATTGATTGAAAGTTTATTATACCAAAAATGGAGAGTCTGCAGTAAAGGAGATAGGGATTAATCATTGAGGGCTATGGAGGCAAAGAGTTCATTGAGAAGGGTAGATTGATTCTAGGCCCAGTGCTATAGAATATTTTTCCCATGCTTGGTCTTTTTTGTGTCAGTGAAAATGGACATATCTGACTTTTTTTAAAGTATTGTAATATTACTTAAAAATAAATATTATTTTTGTGTTGTGAAAAAATAACATCTCTATTAAAATTTTCTGTCCCAGAGAGCCTGTGTTTATTGATAATCTCAAATATTAAAAGCTTAAAGGAATGTTCTGCTGAGTCAACAGATTCCATTTTATTTAATGTTTTTTATTTATTTGAGAAAGTAGTTTGAACCTGATTTTCATGCTAAGAAAACTCATGTGACTTCATTAAGTTTCTTTATTTTCCACAAGATACATTTTAAGGAAAGATCAACAAACAAATCTTAAAAGATTAAGTGGTTTAGTATTTCCTGTTATTTGGGGATGATTCTTAGACCTCAAGAAATTCAGCATCCCTCAGGGTATTCTACAACCCAGGATACAACCTGGTATTAATCTCAACTTGGTATTTCAGGGAGTAGTTTAGAAATTTTTTGAAATTGAAAATGTTTTGAAAATACGCATTAGAATATAAATTAAAATTAAACCTCAAAAAAGTATGGAAAGAAATTAAGAGTAATATTTTTAGAATTCAGTTTCAAAAATACTTGTGTTATTATATTTTTGTTAGCTTTGCTAAATTTTCTTTTATCTTTTAAGGTAAGTGCTTTTTATTAGATTCTCCATTTAATTGCCTTGCTAAAGTGATGGTTGCTGGCATTTTAAGGAAAATGGTTTCACTCTTAAAGAACTATAGGATTTACTGAAAATAAATATCCTCTGAAGAATATTAAGACATACCATTTAACTTATTAATATAAAAATGCTCTTAGTAGACATATTTGGTGTACTCTTCTTCCCTTCTAAATGCAAAACTAACCTCAATATGCTGTAAAATTGGTGATAAATAAGAACCTCTTTGTATAATTAAGGGAAGATCTGTTTATTTAAAAGCTTTCAAAGGTTGTAAAAGATTAAACTTAGCTATATGTACAGGATGAATGTTGAGCAATCATGCCCCTTAGCTCCCCTTCCATAATAAATCTCAGCAGTGTATTCAGCTAAAGGGCTCAGTGCCAAAAAGAACAGGTTTAACTTGTTGGTGAGGATTTGCACCAACAGTAAAATGCACAACTGTTTTTGTAGAGGTTATTATGGAGGTCACAGACATCATAGTTGAATGAAAGCAACTTAAAAACATTTTTGAAGAGACAAGACTATTGAAGATTTCATAATCGAGTCAACTTGAAATGTAATGGAAATAAAAGGATATGAAAACATTTCAGAAGACTTCCTTTTTCTAGCATATATACTTAAAAGTTTGGAGACTTTTATTGACATTAATCCAAATCTTTTCCACTTTGTACCATAGAACTTTTAAGGAGTTTCAATTTTAGTGGCATAACAGTTGCTCTTATTTGGAAATTTAGACATTATTTATTATTTTAGCATTTGTTAAAATTCAGCATAGTTACAGATTTTTCTATGTGATAAAATTAGGAAATGTATGACTAATAATAGAAAGAATAGCTTGAAGGACTACCAAGCCGTGTTTGATGAATGTGGGTGAGGTCTAGAGATGGGACTCAGAAAACATTTTAAATAATATTATATTAAATTGAATTTCTATGGTATAGAGACTCTCCCAAGAACTTCTTTATGTCTTGGTATTAATTTAGTAATTTTACTTTACCCATAAGGAAACTAAGATAAATTAGTACTCAACTTTGGAAGGGATTCAGGATAAAACCAGGACTTTACATGACAGACCTATCAATATATAAATTTATAAATTTTTTTTCATGGTCAGTATTAAAAATAACAAGCAAAAAGTAGCAAGAAATTCTAATGAGTGAAGTTAGGAAGAGAAGATTTTGTGTAGTTAATTGTGTTTAGTTTTTTTGTGTTTTAGTTTTTTTACTGTAAGTAAAGAGTGACAATCTTATCAAAGTGGCAGACAACATTTGGTTGGTTTTAGTACAGATATTATTCTGAAAATTTTGGAATGTGCTCCAGCAAATGCTACTGATTAGCGCTAACATGTCACAGCAACTGGTGAAACTTTAGTGCTTTTCGGACATAATTATTCCTAAAAAGTATTTAAAGCTGTATTGTATACTGCATTTTCACTTAAGCTTATTTGTACTAATTTCTTTGTCTTTAGGACATTATCTTTCTAAATGTCCTTTAAAAATAGAAATATGTCCATTACATATTAAAATTATATGTTTAGGTTTTAGGAGAAAAAAACTGAATTGCTTGCCAAAGTATTTAGGCTATACATTTTATTTATATGTGGAAGCACTAGCATTCTTTGAAGTTATAATTTTATTATTAAATATTGAATTTATAAAGGGTTGTGGTTTGTCTCATTGGAGACTTTTATTTTTTAATCCTCCTATTTTTGAGCCCTTTGTTAAAGATGATCTATTATTAAAATGCTTTGTTCACAATATATTTAGACTAATCAACATTATAGAAGTGGAATTTTTTTTCATTGATAGAATGTTGTCTGTTTTAAATTGTCTTTTTATTTCATATTACAAATTTTTTTTCCAGTACAATTTGGCTCATGGTCAAGCTACACATTTCCATATTGTATTAGAAACAGATAAATTGTAAGTTTAGAGCTAGATCTCAGAAGTCCTTTTGCAGAGAAGGAAACTGAAGCCCAGAGTGATTAAGAGACTTAGTATCACACATGTAATGGTAGATGTGGGATTTAATTCAGGCCCTCTGACTCCAAGTTCTTCAGGTTTTGCATTATACTATACTGTCACCATGTTTTTAATCATATTTTTGTTTGGCATGAAAATACTGAATCTGATTGCTTCTTCAAAAGGTAAAGAAATATTTGTTCCATCAGTGGACTTTATTTAATGTAGCAAATATGTCCCTGAAAAGTTACTTATTTATAATTTGAATTTTTGTAAGTGAAACTTTTTAAATTTTGTTAATCTTTTTTTTTCTTTTCTTTTTTTTCAAACCCTTGTACTTCGGTATATTGTCTCATAGGTGCAAGAGTGGTAAGGGTGGGCAATGGGGGTCAAGCGTCTTGCCCAGGGTCACACAGCTGGGAAGTAGCTGAGGCTGGGTTTGAACCTAGGACCTCCTATCTCTAGGCCTGACTCTCACTCCACTGAGCTACCCAGCTGCCCCCCATTGTTAATCTTAATTTATTATTTAGTAGATCTGGATTTTCATATTTTTGATTTGCTTAATGTGAATCGTAGTAAAGGAAATTATGTCTTTAGGTAGAATTATCTTTCCCCAAGTCCCAATTTTAGCAAATTTCCATATTGTATAATTTTGTTATACCTAAATGTATTTTTAGAAATCATTTTATTCAAGTCCTTAAAGAGGTAGGAGGAGGAGAGCCTTTCTGTACTGAATAAATAATTGAAAGGTATTCTGGATGTAGGACAGGAAGAAGGAGGTAGGTATGTTGGGGACATTGCTCTTTTGACCTCTTCCTTTTTCTCACTCTAGGATTTAGTGTGTGTGTCCTTTTATTGGGCAATTTTAGACTTTAGAAAATTTTTCTTTAGGGAGGAGAGAAAGGAGAATATTTGAGGTGGATGAGCTCTAAGGAGTCAAAAGATCAAGTCAAAAGGATAGGAAATTGTTCAGCTATAGTTTTCTCAACCTCCTCACTACAATGGATCAGCTACTTTCATAATAGAAAATGATTATTATGCAGGCCTGAGGCCATACTAGTATTTTATGTAAGGCATTTAAACCAAGTCAACAAAGCACTTTTTCTCTAAATCATATTCTTCTAGGTAGAAATTGGTTATAATGAATCATTCTAATTATGGGTCTAGTACTGTGTTTTGTTTGTTTGTTTATTTTTTGCTTCAGAATAATTCCATTTCCTCAAATTTTCAGACTCAGGAAATCAAAAAGAGGAAGTGTGGCTTAGTGAATAGAGAACTGACTTTTGACTCAGGAAAGCAAGTATTCAAGTCTTGCCCTGGACACATTCTGGTTGTGTGTGCTATACTGGGCTAGTCATTTAACTTTTCCCACTCTCTAAATTGTAGAATGAGTTGTCAGTCAGGACTGGAAAAAGAGGTTTAGATCTCTATATGTGGCAGGTCTGGGAAAAAAAAAGTGAATTTTGGGAATCTTAATATTTGTACCTTTTATCCTCATTAATTCATTGTGTTTTAAATATAGAACCCTCTTTGACTTCAATTCAGCAAACCTTCCCATTTATGTTGAGGGTACCATCAATTCTTCCAGGCACACAGATTCAAAATATCAGTTGCTGAGTCTTTATAGTTCTGCTTCCATAACATATATATCAACACCTCTTTAACCTTCTCTCTGGTCTATTGCAGTTGCTTTTATTTGGATCCCTTATTTCTAATTTCTCCCTTCTTCAGTGCATAAATTTGCCAAAATAATTTTCTAAAAGCATAAACTTAACTCTGCTCTCTCCTCCTAACAAAATTTTGCTGGCTTTCTATTTCCTTTAGGATAAAGTAGATAACAGTGAATCCTCAACCATTCTGGAGTTTAATTTTCATGATTTCAAGCATTTGCAGGATTTTGTTTATTAATAACCACATTTTCACTTTGACATTGGCAACTTCGAACATTCATGGCTGTGTGCAGTAGAGGAAAAAAAACGAGAGTCACAATAAACATAAATTTATATCTGCAAAAATAGTAGTATTTGTGAATTTGCTCCAGAAAGTGCAAAAGTAACCTCTTAAGTGAATGATGAGGGAATTGAAAAAATGGGAAAGTGGCTAAGTTTGTGGGTAAATGAGATGGTGGTTATCTAATCTCTGCATGACAGTGAGAGTCCCACCTCCCTACTGAACATCACCTCCCACCTCCCTTCTGACATCACTGCTCCAGACCATCTCCATCCCATCCAGTGTTATCTCTACTTTCCCCTGCATTTTATGTGTTAATTCATGGTTACTGTGTTAGGAAAAGTACATATTGTCAGAACTAATGTTTTGTTTTAAAGAATTATGTGCAGAAAAGTGTATTTTCATTAATTTCTAGCAAAAGATTGCAGTTTTTAGTGGTTGTGAATACTTAATCCCTATTTTTTTTTAGAACTTTGACAATGTTTTCTAGGATTTTTACCCCTACAAAAGTTGAGGATTGACTCTTCAGCTTGGCATTTGAAGCACTGCACAGTTTAGTTTTAGTTTACCTTTCTAGACTTACTTCATATTACTTCCTTTTGTTAGGTCTTTTTTCAGTCATGTCTTGACATTTTAACACAGTTCTTTGTGACCTCATTTTTTATTTTGGCAAAGATACTAGAGTAGTTTGTCATTTCCTTCTTGAACTCATTTTATGGATGAGGAAACTGAGGCAAATATGGTTTTAAGTGTCTTGCCCATGGTCACACAGCTAGTAAGTGTCTTAGGTTGGATTTGAACTCAGATCTTCCTGATTCTGGCCCCTGAATTCTATCCATTATGCCACCTACTTTCTATACTGACCTTTATATGCTTTATATTTCAGCCAAACTTGTCCTGCTTCGATTTGACAAGATAGAATTTGTCATTCTATCTCTTGCTTCCATGCTTTTGGCACGCCTGAAATGCACTCCTTCACCTTTTTCGGAATCTGTTTTCCTTTAAGGCCCATCTCAGAACTGACCTTTTATACAAAACCACTCCAGATTCTCCTGTTTGCCTGGTGCCTTTTCTTCTCATCATAATATAATTTTTGTCCTTGTATCATTAATATGTAGCACAGGATCTTCTTGCAGTTACAAATTCCACGGAGAAAACATCCTTGTACTCATGGTAATAAGGATCATTGAATATACGGATCAGATACTATGAAATGACTAACAATCATAGTTTAACAGACCATTCAAAAGCATCCAAATATTTTATTTTATTTTATTATTATTTTAATAAACCCTTACCTTCTGTCTTGGAGTCAGTACTGTGTATTGGCTCCAAGGCAGAAGAGTGGTAAGGGTAGGCAATGAGGGTCAAGTGACTTGCCCAGGGTCACACAGCTGGGAAGTATCTGAGGTTAGATTTGAACCTAGGACCTCCCATCTCTAGGCCTGGCTCTCAATCCACTGAGCTACCCAGCTTCTTCCTCAAATATGTTAAATTATTGTTTAGTATTTAAGAAGTTAATAGTTTAGCAAGGTAGGGTGTAACATGTTATCAATGAGGATCTGAGAAATCATCTAAAATCATCTAGGGAATACATGATTAGAAAAATTTAAAGATTGCAAGAGTAAGGAGAAAAAAGAGGGACAATCTGAGTGCTGCACCAGTATTCATGAAATGTAAAATGAATAAAAGTAAGAATTATAATACATTGGAATAAAATTTCTATGGAGAATTCATAGAAGAAAATAGGCAAAGAATAACACTGAATGAGGTATAGAAGGTTGCAGTTTCTATTCTCTGAGATTATAGATTCTCTGAGATTATAGATTCAAGGTTACTAGAGTAGTGGACTCAAAAAATGTTTTAAATTACATATTCTAATTAGTAAATTATTTGTGAGCATGCACCCCAAATACATTTCCTTGTTGATAAGTTATATAAATTTTCTTTTTTAAAAATAGTTACAAGCATTACAAGCCTTACACACACACACACACACACACATGCACACACACACACACACACACACACACGAAATAAAAAAAGGTTAGGATAAGCCTAATGATCCTAGAGTCAGTAGGAAGTTTGACTGGGGAATGACACAGTCAGACCTTTGTTTTAGGTATGTTATTTTAGTAATTATGTGGAGACCAGATGAGAATAGGAAGAACCTGGTGTCAGAGGGACTATTCTAGTAGTCCCAAATCAGTGGTGATGGATGTTTTTTCTTTTTTAGTTTGTTTTTGCTCCTACTTGGCTCGCTAACTCAAAAAAGATATAAGGGAGAGAGAGACCCAGATGGGACAATATTAGGGATCCCCCTGAATGCCCATCAGGGATCTCTGGGTATTCTAACCTCTGGTTAGTGAGAGTGAAGCAGAATCACTTTCTCTCATTGGGCCAGTTGCACAAACACCTTGGAGACAACTGATATATAAAATCAGTATCTCTTTTATTATAAGAGGGGATACACATTGAGGATCAGAACAAGGAGTCCCTAATTCTAAGGGATCTATCTATTTACCCAACAACTCTCTATGTCCCTCTCAAGAGCTCCAGAGCCTTCGGGTCTTCAGGCTAACTTACCAGCTCCCTATTTCTATCTATGTGTTCTTCCAAAAGTTAAGTATCTATGATCCTCAGTAGTTAGTTTGATTGAGTTCAAAAGCTGTCTCCAAAACCCATTATGATTTCTCTCAAATAGCTAAGTCCACCCCAGAGGGTCTGACCCCTGAGGTAAAACCGCAAAGCCAATCTGACAGGATTTTTTAGATAAAACCCTTCTGCAAAGCACAGCAGGTATGGTCAGATCCTTTTCTAAACATTCCCAATAAAACGGAGTACCTCCAAAGATGATTTTGGGGTTTCTCCTTCTCTATAGTCAGATTAAGGTAGCTAAGTTCCGATAAGCCAACTTTCTTCCACCCTTCCAGAGAGGAAGAGAATAACCTCCTCTTACAGGAAGTCCCTGACTCTACCATTTGTCATTTCCAAACTGTTATTCCTCTGCCTTCTGCCTGCTAAAATCCTTTCCCTTGAGTTCCTAGTATAGGCCTTAAGTATCGCCTTTCACTTCTTAAATCTTATTCTATCTTTATCCTTTTCCTATTACATTTCCTCCCTCTGATCATTTGAGTAAATTTGTTGCAGACAAATTTCTCATATGATCATGAGGACTTTACATGTAGAGGGTGGTGACTTTATGAATGGAGATAAAAGGATCAATGTGAAAGCTTTTATGGATAAGACTTAGCAAAGAATTTGATATTTGGGGTGAATGAGAATGAAGAATTGAGGATTGTGATCCTGGGTTACTAGAAAAATGGTTGTGCCATCTGTAGATGATATTTGAGAAATGTGGAAAAGGGGAGGATTTTGGTAAGAAAAATGTAATGAGATCTGTAGCGAGGACTACAACCCACTCATACCTGCCTGTTTTGTGCAATTCATTCTTTCCCACCCCCCACTCCCCCCCACAAAAAAAAAAAAAAGAAAAGAAAAAAGGACGGGTGAGCAACTTTTATTCACCAGCCTCTGGGTGAGCATATTGAACCTACAGGGATTTCTTATAAAAGCTATAAGGTGATATCAGGGACTGTGTAGATAGAGTAGAGGCAGAAAGGATTTTGCTGACATTTATCTGCAGATTCTTGAGTTGTGGTTGAATTATAAGAACCCTGAGAGATAGATTCTAGAAGCTTGCATCTCCTAAGGAGGGACAGCAGGCAGAATGGGAGAGTGTTGAGTAATAAACAGAGAAGTTGTATATTTGGAGTGTCAGGTCATGTTGGTAATTAGCCCCATGATTGGCTAATGAGGGAGGGTGGAATATGACACATCTCATCATCTTATTAGTTACTGATAGGAATCATGCCATAATACATTTGGGGTGTGGGTCATCCACTTGAGTACAAATCAAGATTATAGATTCTATTGCATTACAGGCCAATTAACTTCACATTTCTCCAAACCTATCTATTATCTCTAAACTTGACCAGCAACATCTCCCAAATGTAAGGAAAGGCAGATAGCTCTACTTACTAATAAAAAGAAAAAAGTAGCTGAAAGCACATACTATTAGTGAGTCATAAAGATAAGATTTTTGCATCATTAACATTTAATTGCAAATCGAAAAAACAAAACAAAACAACCCAAACTTATACAGATGTGCTAGCAAACGAAAGGTAATCTTTCTACTCTTCCCTGATGCCATATCCCACTCCCTGTAGAAGTTGTTCTAAAATTTCTTTCCTTCAAACTCCCATAACTTTCCTTTCTTTCCCCAACCCTCTCAAGTGAGAATCTTATTTCATTTTACTGAAAAAGTGAGGCCACTTGTGTTGTATTCATTCTTCTTCCCTTCATATCATATCCCCTTGATATCATCCACCACTTCCTCCTCCTTTTTTCAGTTTCAGATCAGTTGGCATTTTTCCTTGCCACAGCTAACCTCCCCCTCTCTGTGTGTTTGTTATGTACCCAACAATTTGCATCCTCCTATACAGATTATGCTTTCAATTATCTCTCTCTAATCTTCATTCTTTCTCTCTTATTTCTTCCTTATTGCCTTTAAGAATGTTCAATTCTCTCTCATCCCTTAAAAAACCCAAACATTATATTAAACTTTACCACTCCCTCAAGTTATCTTGTAATTTTCCTTTCTTACCTGTTTAAAATGTATTTGAGAAATATTTAATAAAATAAATTAAATTATAATAAAAGTATAGATAATAATAGTTTGTGAATTTCTAAATGAACTGGTAGCACGTAAGAATCTGTTTCTATTTTAATTTGGTAACTACTGCTCTAGGAAATTCTTAGCACTAATTTACAAAGAAATTTCTGCTTTTTATTTTTTGATGAAATTTCTTTATCTTGATCACCTTCTACCAGTAAAGTTACAGGATATTTCCTATTCCTATAAAATATCAATCAAAACCTACTCACATACATTTGGGAGCTTTTGGAAGTTTGTACAGCATCATTAAAATATCCTTTCTTGGGGCAGCTGGGTAGCTCAGTGGAGTGAGAGTCAGGCCTAGAGACAGGAGGTCCTAGGTTCAAACCTGGCCTCAGCCACTTCCCAGCTGTGTGACCCTGGGCAAGTCACTTGACCCCCATTGCCCACCCTTACCACTCTTCCACCTATGAGACAATACACCGAAGCACAAGGGTTTAAAAAAAAATCCTTTCTTTTTTTTTTTTTTTTTTTTTAGGGTTTTTGGGAAATTATTGTATGCAAACATAGATTGTTCACTCAAATATAGGTTAATCTCAGTGATTGACACTGAGAAAATTATATGATATGTGTATAAATTTTTCTTTGGTTAAGGCTCTGTCCTTCATTTTCTGCCACAAATAAAGTATTAGTTATATTATTTAAGTCTTAATAAAGAAGTTATGTTGGAATGAGAATATAGCTATGATAATTAATTTGTATAAGGTATTTATTCTTCCCCAAATATTACCAATTTACTTAAAGTAACGGATACTAGAAATCTAACATTAAAACATTCATTTTCTTATTTTTTTTTCCTAACAGGGCCAGCATATTTCATTAGCTCCTATTCAAAAGCTTGAGGAAGCACTATATGAATACCAGCCATTACAGATAGAGACATGTGGACCTCAAGTTCCTCCTCTGGAGATGCTAGGAAGACTTGGGTAAGTATTCCAAAGCCTTTTTTTTAATGGTGTTTTTAATTTCTGAGAAGTTGAAAGATATTCCCCCTTCTCCTTTCTTGAATATACTATGAGACTACTTTATATAATTGTGCTTATTTGGAATAACATTACTTTACAAGGCAAAGATCCTGCTACACTGAAACTTTGAATGGGTAAACTTTTTTTTTTTTTTTTTTTTTTTTGGTTCTGTGGCTTTTACATATTTATTGAGAGTGACTCTGGATTACATTAATGTGCATTAAAGTTGTCATTGGCAGGTATAGTGAAGTAGCTGTTCATTTTCAGGTCTACAAATGTGCTTTAAAAAACTGGGGCTTTATTTAGTTAGCAGTAAGGCAGGAAAAATATGGAAGTTGGGCATTTTGCCATTAGAAAACTCTCTTTCTCTTTCTCTCTCCTTCTCCCTTCTACTCCCTCTTCCTTTCCCTCTCCCTCTCCCTTTTCCTCTCCCTCTCCCTTTCCCTCTTCCTCTCCCTCTCCCTTTCTACCCCCCCATCTCACC
>NC_058131.1:467254607-467356993 GCF_016433145.1 Gracilinanus agilis | reverse complement strand
GGAAACATAGTTTGTCAAAAGGTATTATGTAGGTCTGGATCAGTGACTTGACAACATTACTGTATGTATCCACGTGACTATAATTACACTAAGGAGTTTGATGTTTTCTGACTGGTGGAAATGTTGCTTTCCATGAAGCAAGCTTATGTCTTTACACTTTTTAAAAGCAAAGAAACAAAACCAAATCATAGATTTTACCAGATGGATTATGTCATTTTGCAAAGCACTTGATCAATCACATCTTTGGCAGCTTTCTAATATTGTAAATTGTAGATCAGTTGCTTTTCTTCATTGAGTGAGGGAGCTCCCACACTAAAAATTCCTTGTACAAATGAAATCATAGATCCAGTTGTTCTTTCTCCTTTTCTCTCTCCTTTTTCTCCCCACCTTTGTAAAAAGTACTCTTGAGTTTATGGTAACATATCTGGACATTTCTAATCCTAAAAGTTAAGCTTTGAAAAATATTTTATCTTATAATTAAAATGTTTAAATGTATTTTGTCTAGGATGCCTCTATAAAAAAAGTGAAAATGCCAGATTTTCAAATAGTCATGATTTGTTGATGGATTGTCTTTTAGGGATATTGTAATTCACTTGCCTTCATAGTTACATCTGAGAAATGTTGAATATCTCATAAGGATTTATATTTAAATGCTGTCAGTGGTATGTTTACCTGCAGGTGATGAACATTTTAAAAAACAGTCTTTCATGTGAACTATCTCACATGAATCCCTGTCATCCTGTAAGACTTAGCTCAAACTTCTCTTGTTTGAGGAGGTTATTACCTCCAGGTGCTAGTGCTTTCCTTATGAAATTTACCTTGTATTGACTTTATAGCTATCTTTTATATATTTACTTACGTAAATGTTGCGACTTATCCATTAGACTGTATATTCCTTCAGGGTAAGGATTCAGTTGTTTTTATAATTACTATGTATTCCTAACCCTAAGAATAGTATTCCTTATATAGTGAGGACTCAAATCCATTTTAATTAATGATTTTAGACATGAATATACAAAACATATAAATACACATGTTGTGGTTGTTATTGTTGTTCAGTTGTTTTTGACTCTGCGACTGGATTGGGGGTTTACTTGGCAAAGATACTGGAGTGGCCTGCTATTTTAGTCTCCACCTAATTTTTGCAGATGAGCAAACTGAGAGAAACATGGGCAAGTGACTTGTCCAGAGTCACCAAAAATAGTAACTTTCTCAGGCTAAATTTGAACTCAGGATGATGAAATTTTCTGATGCTAGGCTCAGGGTTCTCTTCTTTGTACCACCTAGGTGCTCCACAGCATGAATAAGCATATTCAAATATCTGTTAAAAAATCTTCTTTTAAGTTTTGTTAAAGTATTCCTTTCTGTATAAGGCTTGTTAGGCCTTTAACAAAAAGAGTTTTGAAGTTATTCTAAATATACTACACCATTGTATTCAGTTAGCAACTATTAGCAGCAACAGTTTCTAAGAGGAATATTTACAACAAAAAATCAAGTGACATAGCTTGTTACATGCATTAAGTTTTCATAACTAAATAAAACAATGAAGTGATTTCTACTAATGATGGCCATGTGAAAAGTCATAAAAGAGTTCAGCTATTCCACATATATTCCAGAAAAGATCCAAAAAGGAGGGATCATTTTCCACAGTTTTCAAGGAGCCCAATGAGAAATAACATTAAAATCTTCCATCCAGTCTGGAACCGCATAGAAGCATAGCAAAAGGCTAATTCAGAAAGTGATCCTGCCAGAAAGAACCACATAAGGACAGGTAAAGAGGCTAGAAGTCTGCCCTTTTTCTGTCTGGAAAAAGGTCCAGCAGGTTGGAAATTTTGAACTACTCTGACCAGGGATGTTTCAGAAGTGGCAATTCTCCAAGGCAAGGGTTCTTAAAATACTTTCCCCTCTCATAGATAGACACCCTATCCAGGATGTTTTTAAATTTATAAAATAAAATACATAGAATTACAAAGGAAACCTAGCATATTGAAATGTATTTTTCAAAATTTTATAGGGAGTCAGCGGTGTGGCTCAGTGGATTGAGAGACAGGTATAGAGGCTGGAGGTCCTGGTTTCAAATCTGGCCTCAAATACTTCCTAGCTCTGTGACTCTGGGAAAGTCACTTAACTCCCATTGCCTTGCCCAGGGGTCGGCAACCTTTTTGGCCGTGAGAGCCATAAATGCCACATTTTTAAATAAGCCGTACGGTACTCACAGTGTGTGCTCCTGTAACAGCACCTGAAAAAAAAAATTGACTTTATGGCTCCTGCAGAAAGAGCCATATCTGGCCCTCAAAAGAGCCATATATGGCTCAAGAGCCATACATTGTGGACCCCTGGCCTAGCCCTTACTGCTCTTCTGTCCAAAGTTAAGAACCCCTCCTCTAGAATGACCTGAAACCTACCTATGCACTGAGAATAGCCATGCTCGTGGGGTTGTTAACTAATGGCAGGAGAAGCCAGTTGCAGTGGAAGCCGTGGCTAGGTTTTACTCTATTTATGAAATGGGGCTTCACCACCCCACAAATATATGGGAGTGGTAGAGTCTGACTCTTTGACATGGAGTTGCAAATAAAGATCTGAGGCTGAGGATAGGAATAAACTAAAGAAGCCAAACGCCATGAATGGCCAAACCACTATGGTGCTGAAGAGGCAAAACCATAAGAAGGGATAGCCCCATAACTACAAGCAGTTTCAGAAGGATAGAGTGGCTTAGCCACAAGGATTGCAAGAATACTTGGGAAAAATTCAGCAACAGAAAAATGGGAAGGAAGAAATTTAGTATAGAGCAGATGTTGGAAGACTTTATGCATATAACAGACTTCCTAAAAGCAGGAATTGGAACAAACAGAACTGTTAAGTCTGTGAGACAAGAAATATTAGAATAAAGACCAGAGAATGAAAAAAAAAAAGATAATGTAATAATTCCCCCAAACAGCTGACATGTAAGACCACTTAAGGAGAGCTAATTTAAGAATCATTAAAATCATAACCAAACATGTTAGTTTTTATTACACTATATTTCATATTTTATTATATTTCAAAAAATTATAAAAGAAAACTTCCCTGGCCTTTTAGAACTAGAGAAAAAAGTGAAAACTGAGAGAATCTGAAATTTCAAACTGAAAATATTTAGGAATATCCTAACCATAATTCAGAGCTTTAGGTTAAAAAAAGCATATTACAGTGGATAGAAGGAAAGCAAAGAACATTTATTAAACATCATGACTATTAACATTGCTGAGTGCCATTGTAATAAGTGCCTTCTATTATCTTAGTATCCCAGTACCTAGAATGGTGAATGCATTACACTTGGGAAATGCTTAATAAATATTTCCTTAAAAAAAGCACTTGGAAAAAAAGTAATGCATAGGATAAGAAGAAAGACAAAAAATAATCCCCATTCTCAAGAAACTTACATTCTAAAGAGGAAGAAAACATGCAAATAGATATGTATAGATATTATTTAGGCAAGATAAATTAGAATTAAATGTAGAGAGAAGGCACTACTATCATTAAAGGGGACATGGGAAAAGTTTCTTGTGGAAGATAGGATTTTAACTTGATCTGAAGGAAGCCAGGTAAGCCCAGAGGCAGATTAAGAGGGAGAGCAGTCCAGGAATAGAAGACAGCCAGTAAAAATGCCTGGAGCTGGGAGATGAAATATCTCTTAAAAGGAATGACAAGAAGACCATTGCCACAGGATCACAGAGGGGAGTAAGGTATGAGAAGACTAGAAAGGTAGGAAGGATCCAGGTTATGAGAGGCTTTAAAAGCCAATTGAGGATTTTATATTTGAATTTTTATGTGATAGTTTTCCAGTGGAGTTTATTAAACAAGGCAGTGACATGATTATACCTGAAGATCACTGATAGCTGAGTAGAGGATGGCTTATAGTGGGGAGGGATTTGAGACAAGGATATCAGTAAGAAGGCTATTATGATAGTCTAGGAGTGAAGTGATGGGGGGCTGGATCAGGATGAGGGCAATATTAAAGGAAAGAGGGAATATATAAAAAATGATATGAAGATAGAATTGACAAGACATCAGATTGGATATCCAGGGTAAGAGAGAGTAAGGATTTGAGAATAACATTTAGGATGCAAGCCAGAGTGATCATGATATACTTAATGATAATAAGGAAGTTACGAGAAGAGGATTTTTTGGAGAACGATAATGAGTTTAGTTTTAGACCTTAAAATTTAAAATGTGTGTGTGGAACAGTTATTTCTCAGATGAAATTAAAATTATATTTAGTCATATGAAAAATGCTTCAAATCACTATTAATTAGAGAAATGCAAATTAAAACAAGTCTGAGGTACCTACCACCTGTCAGGCTGGCTAATATGACAAAAATGATAAATGATAAAGGTTAGAACGGATACTGGAAAATTGGGACACTAATATACTGTTGGTAGAACTGTGAACTGATAGAACCATTCTGCAGAGCAATTGGAACCATGTCCAAAGGGCCACAAAACTGTGCATATTCTTTGACCCAGCAATACTCCTACAAGGTCTGTATCCCAAAGAAAGCAAAGATAGGGGAAAAAGGCCTTGTACAAAAGTATTTATAGTTGCTCTTTTTGTAGCGGCATAGGATTGGAAACTGAAGTGATGTTCATCACTTGGTGAATGGCTGAACAACTTATGGTAGATGACTGTAATGGAATACTATTGTGCCATAAGAAATGATGAATAAGGGGGCAGCTGGGTAGCTCAGTGGATTGAGAGCCAGGCCTAGAGATGGGAGGTCCTGGGTTCAAATGTGGCCTCAGACACTTCCCAGCTGTGTGACCTTGGGCAAGTCACTTGACCCCCATTGCCTAGCCCATACCACTCTTCTGCCTTGGAGCCAATAAACAGTATTGACTCCAAGAATGAAGATAAGGTTTTAAAAAAAAAAAAGAAATGATGAATATAGGGTAATCACAAAAAAGCCTTGAAAGATATGAAATGATGCAAAGTGAGGTGAACATAACCAGGAGAACATTATATATAGTAAGAGGAATAATGCATAATCAATTGTAAATAACTACAATTTTTGAGTGTCATAAGGGAGGAGAGGTGGAATGACAATAGATTGTGATCAGATAGAAGATATTTAGAATTCTGAACACAGAAATGCAACAAATGTGAATGATAGGAAATTAAGAGTGTGCTAATGTCTCTCTGTAGTTATGGTAGGGTAGAGGAGTCAGTCATGTGAAATTAATAAGCGTAAAAAGGAATTCTTTATTCTTTTTTTAATTTAATGGAGGACCTGGAGGTCCTTTTACCATAGAGATGTGTAGAGATTAACAGCTCACTGTGACAGGAAGTAGGAACAGGAAGCCCCCTGCTGAGTGAGCATCAGTTGCAGGCTGTTAGAAGAGTCAGTTGCTGACAGTTGGTGGGTGAGTTGCTGACAGGACTGGCGGTTGCGGGGAAGTTGGTTGCTGGTAGTGTGGGTTGGTGTTTGGTTGCTGGAATGTGGAGGCAGGCCTGAGCTTACTGAGAGGGCTTTTGGCTTTAGCCTTTAAATGGCTTTTTGCCTCTGGGATCTCTAGAGAGCAGGAGGTCTGTCTCATAGGCAAGGATCTACTGTCAGTTGGCTACTGACAGTTTGGGCTGCTATAGAAAACTGATTGAAGGAGTGAGTGAGTGGTAGCTGGCTATTATTTTAGGGAGTTAAGTAGTTAGTGAATCATTTATAGATAGTGTATGTTAGATAGGCCTGGAGTTTGCCAGGCAAGAAGCTGTCCTCAGAAGGCAGAGGTAGTTATTAGGAATTTTTGGTAGGATTGGGAATTTTAGGTATATTTATGGGGTATAAGATTGATAATCTCTCTTTCCTCTGTTCTATCTTTCTCCTTTACTATAGTCTTTTACTATTATTTTAATTAAACTAAATTATTCATTGTTCAAAGCTGCTAGAAGTTTTCTTTTCCTCTGGCTTACAGGGATAATATTAATTTACAACTCTACTGTATTCTCATTAAAACTTAAATTATTAAAAGCTGCTTTCTTATTTTGTCAAAATCCCTATTTTAACCCATATGTAAGCTAAGAAACTGAGGTTAGGCTATTTGAAGGTATATCTTTAAGTATGCTGATATCCCTCTAGTATGATCACAGGTATGTGGGGATTTGAGAGAAACTGTAAGTATGGCACTTCATTAAAGAAGGTGTAGCTAACAGTCACCAGAATCTCAATTGTTTGATAAATATGAATTGAAGGAACCTGAAACATGGAGAAGGAACCTCAAAGGTGGAGTGATTAGTGGTGATGATGGTGTTAAGGAGAGTATGGAAGTGGCAACTGGGAGCAAGGATTCTCTCATCTCAACCAGTTAGTAAGGCACTTTAAGTAGTATAGTGTTATAGTCATTAATCTGGGATAAGATAGATGTCACCTTGACTGACAGCGGTGGCAGTTGAGAGATTCGGAATGTTCCCAGGTGCTGTGAGCCAGGGGCAAATGTCCGTTAGCCCCACCCTATATATACCCTTTGACAGATACAGTGGAGGAAGTCTCTGGACTCAGAGACTCAGAACTGGAGATCACAGATCTCTGAATTGAGACTTGAGTAACCTCTGTGGATCAATCTGGGCAGAAGGTGGCTGAAGGGTGGTTGAAGAAGAAGAGGGTAGGAAAAGCCTGAACCTATTTCCTTGCTAGACTGTGAGAACTAGTGAACCATCAACACTATTGGTGAGAGAGCTGAGAGAATACAAAGACAATCAATATCTATTTTCAGCAATAGCCTTCCTTATTCTCTGGCTTGGCTGTGGCCAGGTCTGGTCAGAGATAGAGAGAGGGTGAAGACCTCAAGCCTCCACCAGCCTAGCATCCTCCAGTCCTGATTATCATTTAGTTCAATAGTCAATAGAGCAATAGGGTTTCCAATCCCCAATCCTTTACCTTGTTATCATTTTCCTATCAATAGATAAACAGTGTTTAATAGCAAATACCTTCCTGAGTGGTCATTCTTTCTTAGCCCTTAGGAAGGGAGTTCAAATACGCAATCAGATACTAATCATTATCCAAAGCTAATCAGTAGCCCATTACCAATCTATCCACAACCCCAGGTTGGTCCTAGAGAGGTTAACCATTCACCTAACCTTTCAAGGGTCCTCATTTGGGCAGCTGTTAAAGGAATCACTGGCAGGTTAATCAACTAAGCTTGTCAGGGAGAAGGGGATAATTTACAGCAGCAGCCAGGGTGAGAGGAGTAGGTGTTCCTCCCTGCCAACTGCAGTTGAGGAGATCATAGACAGATACACCTCATTATGATTATACATATATCTCCATTACCCTCATTTCTTTTATTTATTTATTTTCTTTTTTATTTTATTTTTTAAACCCTTAACTTCTGTGTATTGACTTATAGGTGGAAGAGTGGTAAGGGTAGGCAATGGGGGTCAAGTGACTTGCCCAGGGTCACACAGCTGGGAAGTGTCTGAGGCTGGATTTGAACCTAGGACCTCCAGTCTCTAGGCCTGGCTCTCAATCCACTGAGCAACCCAGCTACCCCCACCCTCATTTCTTTTAACAATAGTCACTGCTTAAAAATGTTTGGGATATGTTTGTCATCTGGAAGATGTCTAGGTCTAGAGAGCTTAAGAATATGAATAGTCTCAAGAATGGCAATGGTCTAAGATGAAAGTAAGTTTGTTACCTTTGTAGCAATATTCCAGAAAACATAGTAAAAGGCATGGGTAGTTTTAGATGGGAACACTGGGGTATTTGTGTTGAGGGGGATGGGAACAATGGAGCAGTTATTAGAGGACAAAGCATGGAATTTGAAAAAGAGTGTGTTATGGGAGTATGTTAATAATGGATGTTTTAGATCAGGGAGTTAGAACTTTCCAAGTTTCAGGCAGTGTGTGAAGTTCAAAATCTTTTGGTTGAGCTGGAAAACATTACCTAAGCCAATGCAAAGTGGTCTGAGAGTGGAATGGAATTGTCCCATTAGGACAAGAAATCCGAGTTCTTTTCCTCCTTTTAAGGCAGTCAGGGTAACTAATGTATCATTTTTGGAGGCCTGGGGGCCTGTTAGAAAGGCTAGCCTGGGGAAGACTAGAATCTTCTCTGGTTAAGCCTCTTGTGAAGGAACTAGTAGTTCAAGTACTACAGAACCACAGTCAGCATCACACACTGGTCTTTGAGGCAACTGATGCTTATTATACTTGTAATTAAGGAGAGAAATATCTTTGAATATGTTACCAAAGGCAAAATAAAAAGGGCTCAGTATCAAGAATAACTTATCCTACCAGAGTAAGTATAATTCTAAAAGGAAAGAGGAAGGATTTTTAGTAGAGTCTAGATATAGATTTCATTCTTGATGAAAAATGCCTGAGCTAATAAATAAAATCTAAAAATGCAAATATTGATAAGAGATCGAGACCTCCACAAAGATTATATACATTTGAGAAATTTAATTGGAGTAAATATTGAAGAAATGCTTATGTTTTAATAAAGAGTGATAAAAGTATTTCTTCAGATCTCAATTGTCTTCATGGTCCAAAAAATGAGTTAAAAAAGACAAACATAGGGTATAGCCATAGTTTCACTCCATTTTGAGTGTTTAAAGGGAAGAAAGAATAGAAGGAGAAAGAAATACATTCAGGAAAAAATCACAAAGGGGAAGAATTTATTGCTTCCTATAATTGGAGTGGTGAGAACATTATAAACATGAAAAGTGGTGGAAGTAGCTGAAATCTCATAAATATAATCCTTATCTAAACTGGGAAAAGGAAGATCAAACACATTAACAAACATTATATAAATAATGTAGAAATACATTGTTCAACTTGGAAACATACAGAAATGAGGATACAGAGTAGATTTTAAAAGGGAGTAGAAGGTCAGCAAGGAAATGAACATAAGTAAATCAAACTTTACCTTTGTTTGGTAAAAGGGAATTGAAAGAAAAGAAAGTAGAAAAATCATCTTTTTTTTCTGAGCAAACTAAAGATAGAAGGGGCGGTCAAGTTGGAGCAGATTATTTCAATTATCATTTGCTAGTATTGATCAAATTCCCTGTCTTTTGTCACTTTTTTTTATGGTAAATAGGCATGAGGGGAGGTTAATTCAGAAAAGGGAAGAAAAAATGTAATTGGATATGATTCAGGCATATCTACAATTAGAAAACATAAACTTGAATATGAATGGGCAGAACTTCTTCCTTAAGTGAAAGTGGGTAATCAGAAAAGTTTAATAAGTCAAACATATTCTTCATGTGAAATATAATTTAAAAAATAAGATAATTCATACTGTAGTACTTAGGAAGAACTTCCTATGTCTTAGGTGATCTAAAAACAAAACCAGGATATCAATTATGATTTTAGCCAAGGAAAGGGTAAAAATAGACATGGTTAAAAAAAGACAACTAGGAAAACTACAATATCTTTAAAGATATATAATATGTATTGTATTAATACAAATATTTAACATCAGTCACATTGTAGCGTAACTTTTAAATACTTAAAAACAATTGAATTACTGGAAGAAATTATTAGTTGGTGTTCCAGTTGTGCCCCTTTCAGTCAGGGGCAAATCTGATAAAGACCAAAAAGAAAGAAGGAAGGAAATAAGTATTTATTAAATGCCTAATAGGTTCCAGGCACTTTACAATTATTGTCTCACTTAAATCTTCGTAACAACCCATGAAGATAAATGTTATTTTTCCCATTTTGTAATTGAGGAAGCTGAGGCAGAGACGGCTAGAAACTTGGATCCAAGTCTTGCCTCTGACACATGTGTTTCCTTGGACAGTTCACTTAACTTCTCACTGCTCTGGGAACTCTCTAAAACTATAAATTGCAGAGAAGGTATTTACCTTTATTATTAGGAGTTATGTCATCCAGGATTTCCTTGAATCACAAGACTATTTCCTATTCTGTTCCTATATGACATCAAGAATTATTCTCCTGAAGTGGATGTGGTCAAAGGATATCCCTGCTAATAAAAAAGGAAAAAGAAAAAGAAGTTAAGTAAAATTCATCAGTTGATTGAACTGTGGGAGGTTGAATGCATTTGTTTTGAATATGCACTCTTACACTGAAGGGAACTGCCTCCTAATTGGCTTGTGCCTAGCAATCATTGGTCTTGTTCTCTTTTCCTTTTATCCACAAATTATTGTAATTTAAAAGTTGGTTAGGTTTATAAGATCCATTGGAGAGACTAGTCTTCCAAGATCTAGGGGGGGTGGGAGCGGGGAGAGATGTGTAATTGGTTTAAATCTTGTGCCTTTGAACTACATTTCCCTGGGGCCCACTGACTTCCTGTTGTTATGATGTAGACAGGGTATAGATTGGGTGGTCTTCCATGGCTAGCTTTTTTTCCTTCCTATGGTGGGCGGCTTGCATCTGGTAACTTAGACTGTTTGAACAGGTAGATTAGCCATGGGAACTTGCTTTTATTTTGTTACCTTTTTATTCCTTTACTCCTAGTGACTACTAACAAATCTTTTAAAAACACAATATTTGAAGTTATTATTATATATTAATATTAATTTTTGTACTGTCCTTGAAAGAATGTGGTATTTCAGACCTGTAATTACTTTAGTCAACAAGCAAAGGAAGATGTAGTTTCTCATTTCTTCTTCAGGACATGTTTTGCAACTGTAATTATACAATGTCTAGTTTTCTTTTTGTAGATGTTGTGGTCTTGCTCATTTCACTCTGCTTCAGTTTTTCTTATGAGATCTTTCACATTTTCTTCTATTTTTTCATTCTTTTGATTTCGATTGTTTTTTGATGAATCCTGGAGACATTAGCTTCTACTTGCCCAATTCTGATTTTTACGGCATAATTTTCTTGAGTTAGCTTTTGTGCTTTTCCATTTGGCCAATTCTTTTTTTTTTTTTTAAGAGGTTTTTTTTTCCTCAGTGAAGTTTTGTACTTCTTTTCCCATCTGGTCAGTTCTGCCTTTTAAAGAAATCCTTCTTTTCAGTGCAGTTTTTCATTTTCCTTTTTCCATTTGGCTAATTCTAGTTTTAAAGGAGTTCTTCTCTTCTTTGGATTTTTGTGCCCCTTTTTACCAATTGTCCTTGGCTGTTTTTTAAGATATTGATTTCTTCAGTATTTTTTTTGTGCTTCCTTAATCAAGTTGTTGACTCTTTTTTTCATGATTTTCTTAGATTTCATTTCTTTTCCTAATTTTTCTTCTACCTCTCTTATTTGATTTTTGAAATCCTTTTTGAGCTCCTCTATTAATTCTCTTTTGAGCTTAAGAGCAATTCCCATTTTTCTGAGAGGTTTTGGATGCAGTAGTATTGACTTCATTGTCTTCTTCTGTGTTTAGTTTCTTTTTTTGTAGTTTGCTCATTTTCCAGTATTTTTATTTTCATCTGTGTCTGAGACCCCTGAAAGCCTTTTCTGCTGATTCAGCTGCCCCCAAGACGTGTTGCCAGGGTGGTACCTGCTTTTGCTTGCTGCTTTGTGCTCCACTTCTACTCCGGTGTACTAGATCTTTCATATTGGCCTTCTAAATTGTTTTGGGCTGAAAAATTATTTTACCCTGTCTTTTTTGTGGGTTGTACTGCTGCAGAATTTGTTTTGAGGCATTATATCATAATTTTATGGTGGTTAATTTGGTAGAGATTAGGTTGGTCTGTGACTTTCTGTGTCATCTTGACTCCCTGCGTAGTTGATAGTAAATTCCCTGAGCTCAGATAATGAAATGTACTTCCTCCATCATGATAAAGATAAGGGGGACTATTAGGATAGAGCAGTGATGAGGAAACTATGGCCTGCAGGTCAGATGCGCCCCTTGAATGTTCTATGGGCTGTGAGACATTATTCCTAATCTGATGAATACAATGAGTAGGATACAACACAATGAAACTTCCAAAGAGTTGCCTTAGAAACAGACTGACAGATGAGCATTTCCTTTCCTTTGGCCCCCTCTTTAAAAAGTTTGCTCATCACTGGATTGATTATGGTGTTAGTTGTAGTTAGCTTAGTGGATATTTTTCCTTAAATGTTTTTCTATTTTTAAGGTAAGACTTCAGTCTAGAGGGATGTGAGACAAAAGATACTAGTAACAGTTATTTACAAAAATAAAGAAGATTGCTTCAGAAAATATTTTTTTAAAACAATAGGTACTCTTTATCCTTTTTTATCTATTACCTTGTCCCAATATTGTCATTGCAGGTTAGTTTGCTAAAAGTTCAAGTGATAAAAAAATGTATTCTAGGGGGCAGCTGGGTAGCTCAGTGGATTGAGAGTCAGGCCTAGAGACGGGAGGTCCTAGGTTCAAATCAGACCTCAGACACTTCCCATCTGTGTGACCCTGGGCAAGTCACTTGACCCCCATTGCACTCTTCCACCTAGGAGCCAATACACAGAAGTTAAGAGTTTAAAAAAAAATTAAAAAAAAATGTATTCTAACCTGATTTCTTACACAGTTGTATGACTTAGTTTAGAAACGTAGGAAGTTAGGGCCATACTGTTCTTTTTGATGTCTGTGTTCATACTAAATTGTGACTAATTCTTGGATTTTAATTTTTTAAAATCATTTTCTTGGATAAGATAGCACTTGATTTCAATGATTTTTGATGATATGGTGCTAAGAAAACTTGAATTTGTCTTCCTTAAAAATCTCTGATAACACAAAGAAGCCTTTTTCGTGGCTAAAAGGCTCATTTCATCAGGCTACTCCCAAGCTTCACGTGTGTGGAATAAATCTATGAACTGAGAAACTCCCACTTTGGTAGTGTTTTTGTTGTTGTTATTGTTTTTTTTTTTGTCTCCCAGAGGGAACATGTGGCCATTTTATTATTGAACTTAAGGAAAAGAAAACTTAAAATTCAGCAACAAAGGAGAAAAATTGGCTGCTCCTTTAACTTAACATGAAAACCTTCCTAACTTTTGAGAGGTAGTTAAACTTGAAGTAAGGTATAATCTCCACTTGCTTTTCTGGACAAAAGATTAAGTGTTCAGCCAGTTAAAAAAAGTTTGAATTTTTGTGAAAGTCTATACAATTATAACTAACCCCAAGGAAAAAAACCAAACAAACCCTGCCAGAGCTGTTACTATAATTCCAGAAAACAGAAATCTAAAAAGATAAAAAAAAATTTCTGATAACAGGATAAAACATACATTGCCTTATAATTATTATGGTAAATAAAACCTCTTGGAGCAGATAAAGAAATATGATTATCACATTTGGGGTGGTTATCCTAAATTAAGGGTAATCAGGTGGTGCCAGTGGATCAAATGCTAGATCTGGATTTAAGAAGGCCTGAGTTTAAATCTGGCCTCAGATACTAGTTGTGAGATCCTGGGTAAGTCACATAACTCTTTTTTTTTTTTTTTTTTTTTTAACCCTTGTACTTCGATGTATTGTCTCATAGGTGGAAGATTGGTAAGGGTGGGCAATGGGGGTCAAGTGACTTGCCCAGGGTCACACAGCTGGGAAGTGTCTGAGGCCTGGCTCTCAATCCACTGAGCTACCCAGCTGCCCCCCACATAACTCTTTTTTGCTTCAGTTTCCTTATCTGTAAAATGAGCTGGAGAAGGCAAAATATTCCTATAGCTTTGTCAAGAAAACTCCATATTGGGATCATGAAGATTCAAAAATGACTGAAATGATCAAACAATCAATTGTAAATGAATGTAATATATGATTATATTTCAAGCTATATTACATGACTCACTAGAGGTGCTTTGCAGTGTTGAGCTAAACATTATGTAAACATGTTTAAATAATTTTGTGCCACTGGGAGATAGCATTGGGATTATTTAATTGTTAATTGAAATTCCCTAGACTTTTAGAAGTTACCACAGGAAAGTCTCATTCATTATAAATGTGAGATTATCTTTTTAATAATCAGCTTGCTTGCTTATCAGAATTTTACTGGCTTTTATTCACAAAAGAGGTAATCTAATTACTGATATGAATCACACATATTTAGGGTACAGTTTAATTTATCTATTCCAACTATTTACTTAAATATAGCTGTTATTTTATTTAGGTGTGAACAGTTCAGTAATATGAGCTATTCACTTAATTTATTAGCTAGAGTGTTTGTTACCTAAATATACAATTTTTATTTCTGAATACCTCCATCAATAAAAAAGATAAAGAACAGATGAATTTGGTGTGCAAGTATGAAAAAATTGAAAACCACAAATTCAGAACTCCCAATTAAACACCAAAATAGATATACTGAAAAATCCAAAAAGAAGTTAACAAAGAACAATTTATTATTTAAGAATTTATTTGTGTAGTCATTATTAAAATTTGAACTCATTTTGAAAAGAAATAATAAAATATCTACAGTAGATCATTAGCTTATTAACTAGATTAATGAAAAAAAAGAAAGCCATATTGCCATTACTAAAAGTGAGAAAAGTGTATTCAAAATTGAAAGAAATGATATGAATGTGTTCTTGATACCTAAAAAAAGGAGTCAAAACAGAGAAAGAAAACTCTCTCTCTCTCTCTCTCTCTCTCTCTCTCTCTCTCTCTCTCTCTCTCTCTCTCTCTCTCTATCTATCTATATATATATATATGCATGTATACACACACACCTAGTGAATATCAGTACAAAAATTTCAAATAAACTAATAGTAAGACTACAGCAATTATCACAAAGAATATAAATTATGCCCATGCTGGATTTATGCTACAAATGCACTGATAATGATTTGCTAGTAGGAAAACTATAAATATAACTAACCATATTAATGGCAAGAACTACAAAAATCTTGTTTATATCAGTCTGTGATAATTAGATTAAGTCTCACTACCCATCTTTAGATTTAATCACCAAAGGTGAGAGCACCTCCAATTCTGGGAGGTCCCTAACCCATGTGTGCTAGGGTAGGTGACAAATCAGAATCAACTGACTGCCCCCTAGGCAGTACTATGAGAAGTGTCTGTTGTGATTGGACACGAAAACTAGGAGAAGAGGCACAGGAAGTGATGCATAAGTGGCCCCTTTAAAAGGAGAAGGTCTTCTGCTGGAGAGGGTCTTCTAGTTTTCCTGGTTTATGGAAGAGTGTTGGCTGGTATGCTGAGACCTTGGTGAGACTGCTTTCAGTATCTTCTTTAGAAGTTCACGTGGTGAGTTTAAAGACTGAATCTTCCTGAACTTCTCTTAAGGAACTTCCCTTTAATAGACTCTGTGTTGCTTCATTCACCTCTGGGCCTCTGGCCCTCTCATTCCCAGTTGAGGGTTATTTAGCTCTA
Organism: Gracilinanus agilis; assembly: GCF_016433145.1. Classification (NCBI taxonomy): domain Eukaryota; kingdom Metazoa; phylum Chordata; class Mammalia; order Didelphimorphia; family Didelphidae; genus Gracilinanus; species Gracilinanus agilis. Next base: position 467,341,808 of record NC_058131.1, on the reverse strand, counting down.
CCTGCATTAATTAGTGGATCGTAGTAATTTACCTACTGTGTTAGAGTCTTATTTCCTTATTTCCTCTCTCTCTTTTCAATTGTAAATAAACTTTCATAAAAGTCAATTTTGACTTGAGATTATTCTTAATTGAGGATTGATAATTGTTCAATCCTCTGGTGACCATCTTTTAATATATTTGACCAAAAAAACCCTTTTTAACCCCTTACAAGTCAGTTAGTAAAGAAAAAGTTTTGGCAAGATACAACACCCATTTTTATTAAACATTAGAAAGCACAGCAATAAATAATATGATAAGTAATATTTATCTAAAACCAGCATTAGCTAAAGTGGGGAAAAGCTAGAAGTGTTTTCTGTAAAATCAGGGGTAAAGCACAGATGATAAGTTTCACCATTGTTAATTCAATACCAGATGAGGACTTCTTGTTATAGCAATAAGACAAGCAAAAGAAATTGAAGTAATATGCATAAGCAAAGAGGAAACAACATTATTACTTTTTTGCAGATAATCTGATGGCTTACTTGGAGAACTCTACAGAGTGAAGTAAAAAAAAAAACTAAATAAAAGAATTGATAATCTCAGTCAAATTGTGAAAGTTGCAAGTTATTAAATATCCCCATCAAAATCATTAGTATTTCTGAATTTTAACAGTAAAATCCAGCCAGAGGAAACAATAGAAAGAGTGTTACAGTATTTGAGATTTTATTTGCCAAAACACACACAGGTACTATTTGAACAAAATTACACAACGTTCTTTAAACAAATAAAGAATTCTCTTAGTTGCTTAATAAATGTTTACTTATTACCTTCATTGTGCCATATCAACCTCTTAAAGTACCTTTCTTTGTCTTTTTTTCTTTTTTAATCAAACTCCTTGGGGGAAAAAAGGTATTTTTATTGCTTTTATGATCTTTCTCACTCATTCTCCAACTCTTTTATTCTAGTTTTTACTTTTATCATTATAGTGAAAATTGCCAAATCTGATGTTATTTTCTTAGTCCTTAATCTCATCATTTTATAAATATCTGCCATATTTAGCCCAAAATCTACCTCCACTGTTCTTAACAAGATGTCAAATATACACCACATTCATTTATTATACCAGGGGATTTTGATGAAATTGTGGATGGTGCATGCCTTTTCCCCTGTCCCCTATACTTTTAAATTCTTACTTTCTCTCTTAGTGGCTCTGAGATAGAAGAGTGTAAGAACTCGGCAATTGGGGTTAAGAAACTTGCCCAAAGTTACACATTTAGGAAGTGTCCGAGGCTGGATTTAAATTCATGTCCTCCCAAATCATTGTGCCACCTAGCTGCCACCTGTTCTCACCAATAGCTGCTGAATGCAAGCATAGGAAGTCTTCCAACATAAGTAAATTCTTGTTTACTGTCTGATTGACCTTTCTGACTGTAAATTATAAATTTATGTTATCAAACTCCAAATGGGTCCTCATGTGAAGCAGCACAATAGTATTCCTCATTAAATGATACCCTATCTCAATTTCCTGCAAAAACATTCCAAATATTTTTCATCTTGAAGACTCCTTTCTATCTTCACTCTTTTCTCTGAGAAACTTTTGCTTAGAAAATTGATACCATTTAATGTTAACTTTCTCCTTTCATGCAACCTTCTTTCCCCATTCTTCCCTTCTCAGACTGCTCCACAATCATTTTTTACTTTCTCCTCTTTCTCCTTGTTTGTCAAAGAGGTTCCCCTCATCTATGTGAAAACTAATACATCTGTGTTTGTATTTCACATTATTCTATCTTTTTTCAAATTTTTATTTGTTAATTTATTTGTCTTTTGGTTGCATTAGTATTTTCAGGTATTGCCTTCCTCATCTCTCTGCACTAGAAAAGTCATCATTATGTGTGTGGGAACTATACATTTATAAAACTATGTTTCGCATGTTTCTCTTTATCAGTTTTTTCTTTGGAGGTGGACATTTCATAAGTTACTTTTCAAACAACATTTTTGTTTCTGTATGTAATGGTTCTCTTGGTTCTGCTCATTTCACTCTTCATTATTTCATGTAGGACTTCACATAGTTTTAAAAAAGTAACCTAGATTCATAATTTCTTATGTTGCAGTAGTATTCCATCACAATCAACATGCCACAACTTTTTCAGCCATTCCCCAATTGATGGGTATCTCAATTTTTAGTTCTTTGTCACCATAAAGAGTATTTCTATAAATATTTTAGAACATACACATTCTTTTCCCTTTTCCCTGATCACCTTGGAAACACATATTGCTGGGTCTGTTTTTTTTTTTAATTGTCATACAAAACACATTTCCATATTGGTCATTGTTATAAGAGCAAACCCATATATAACCAAAACCCCAAAATAAAATCATAAATCCACTGATGTGAAAGGTGATTCCAATAGTTCTTTCTCTGGAGATTGATAGCATTCCTTGCCCTTCACAATTGTCTTAGATTATTGCCGAGAGTAGCCAAGTTTTCACAGATAGTCATCATACAGTGTTGCTGTTACTGTGTACAATGTCCTCCCAGTTTTGCTTATTTCACCTTACATCAGTTCCTACAGATCTTTCAAGCTTTTTCAGTTTTTATTTGAATTTTTTGTTTTAATAACAAATTTCCACATAAGTTTCCCAAAGTTATATAATCCATATTGTTTCTCTGCTTTCTTCCTTCCACCTTCCTGGAGCTGACAAGAAATTCAATCTGGGTTATACATGTATTTTCATACTATACATATTTCCATATTATTTATTTTTGTAAGTGAATTTTCCAGCTTTTTCTGAAATTTATCTTGCCTATCATTTCTTTTAGCATATTATGGATTTAAGTTTTATAACTCTCTAGGCATAATTTGAGATTTTTTTCCTCAAATGGTTGAATCAGTTCACAGTTCTGCCAATAGAATGTCTGTGTCTATTTTTCCATATCTCCTTCAACATTTGTCATTTTGCCCTGTTATCATTGTAGCCAAGCTGATTGGTGATCTTATACGCTTTTTACTTCTGAAACGATAAATCCATAATCATTCCCCTGTGGCCCATAATGCAATCTTTGTAATCTGCTTAGTTTTACACACACACACACACACACACACACACACACACACACACACACACACACACACACACACACACACACATTGAGGAGGTAACCCAACAATTTAAACATTTTACTAGATTTTAAGGCTTTACGATAAATATTTAGTTTGGAAATGAGAGACCTTTCGTGTATTCTTTGAAACTGTATTATATTTTTATGTTGAAGAATATGGTGCTTTTAAGCAAAAAAAAATATAGTAAATGATAAAATACTTTAAAATCAAATATTACTTTCATTAATATGTTACAGATTCAGTAAAGTAACTTTTTAAGTGAAATATAACAGTGTTGTAGTTAGTTATTTAGAATCTTCCTGTTCCTAAAATCTCTCTGGGAAGTTTTTCCCTCCCTTTTAGTTTCATGCAATATACCCCTTCCCCCACCCTCACCGGGCCAAGAGTCTTTGTTCTTACTTTGCTTAAGCTACAACAATAGATTAGTTCTTTTCTTCTTGACATTCAATCATTCTTATTTTTGAAGTTGAATAAAAAAGTTTTAAATTATATTTTTGTTAGTTTTAATTTTTAATTTTCATCTTAGATGGAAAACTTTTGCATATTTTGTTTTAGTGTTGAGGTCTAATAGGAAACATATGTTTAGTTCTGGCACTTTCTTTTAATTTAATATTTATAGTTTCCATCCTACTATTTGGATTAACTTTTAAAGGATGCTAGCTAGCCGTGATGAGCAGTACTTTAATTGTTTTTCTGAGTTATTCTGAATTGGGGTGATGCATCTACTTGGGATATATTTAGTAGAGGTAATATTTGGTAAAAGAAAAGAAACTATAAAAAAATTATCTAGTTAACTATTGATCAGAAAAGAGTTGCTCATTGGATTTCCTTTCAAGATTGGTTTTTTCTTGTTTTTTTCTTCCTTTCAAGATTAGTTTTTTCTTTTTTCTTTCTTTCTTTTTCTGTGGTCACAGATTGTATCCTTAAGCCTGGTTAGCTATGCTGCATTTTTATATAAATTTGGATGGCTTAGGAGATATCCACTTCAACTGACTGTTAAAGTGACTTAAAGTCCATGCCCTACTGCTAGTAAGTTATTAATGCCATTTTATTAATAAAAATTGTAATAAAGAAATAAGAAGGGGTTAAATGAGGCTTTCATTAGGGGGCAGGGTGGTATCAGCTGAGTCTACTGGGCAGGGAGACTTTAACTTCAGTATAGGTTGATTTGGATCAGCCAGGGTTGTGTGAGCCTGGGCTCAGATGTTTCAGTCAGTCTCCCTGTTGTCTCTAAGGTCCTTGAGGTAAGGAATGAGATGCCCCTCCAGGTAAGAAATTGAAAGCCAACAGGAAGTGAACTTTTTTCACTTCCTGAGCAAGATGGATGCCCGTTTTAGCCCCTCAGGAAACAAGGGAAGGCTATCTTTCCTGCTTCAGCCCTGGCCTCAGTTCATGGGATAAATGAATCAACAGAAACTCTTTGAATAAAGGTCAAGGGGTTTATTAAATGTAAGGTTAAGCTGAGGGAAGAGGGTTAAGGTCTGGGAAACTCGTGCTAAAGGGTGAAGGTCAGTGCTGGTAGAGGGTCTCAGAAGGTAGGGTCAGGCTGAGGGAAACAGCTCCTCAGCCAGGGATAAACTTCACAGCCCTGATGTAGAGTGATCTAGCAAGTTAACAAATGAGGGTGATGGCTTGGTTTAGGGGTGTCCCTGCTTGCCCAAGTAAACTAATTTCCTACGTTCTCCTCCCACCAAATTCTCTCCTCCCAGGGCCTAAGGGGAAGATGCAGGGGATAGCAGGATGTCTAGGTCAGGTCAAGAAAATCAGAACCCCACAGTTACTTCTCCAGGGATATTTATAGTCCCAGCTCCAACAGTTTTGCTGTGAGACAAGGGCCAGGCTGGGTCAACATTCCCTTTCCCTAACTGCCAGGATTGCTTCAGGCGATTTTGCAAATGCAAGAGATTCTTGCAGCAATCCTGCATTACAAAATATATAAGCAACATGTGATTATTTAATTTCCTTTTCCTTAAACTATACTCTATTTTTCTTTTATGTCACTGTATACTTGCCTACTTTTAAAGAATTCAGAATGTCCCACAATGATCACATCTTGATATTTCTTTATGATAGAATGAGATATTTTCCATGTTCTAACAATGTTTTCTGCAGATATTTTGAAATAAGGGCATTTAATATTATTTTGCTTTAATGATGTGATTAAATCACTAGTTTCACAAATATCTACAGTCCTGTAGTTTATGATATTATTTAAGAGTTAAAGAATTATAAGGATGTTGAGTACCAAGTCCTGAGCTTCACTCTCTCTTTCCTACCCATAATTTTAAGAGATTTTTGAACTTGCTGGTTCTTATAGCATCCATTAGTTATTTGTGGGGAGATATGGCCTAGCAACACTCAATAGCTGTCAGAATTACAGCCATAATGCTCCATCTACTCCCTCACCCCTCATTAAGTGACTGACCATGGGAAAGATACTAAATTTACTGGGAATTTGTAACTCAGTAGGTACCTGGGTATTTGACATGTATTACTTTTCACAGGGAAATAAAAGAACAAGTTTAACTGATTTCCTTTCACTATCTTTATCTATTCTTTCCTCCTTTCTTACTGTCTCAGTGGATGATATGTCTCCTTATATTTCTTTTTTTTAAACATTTATTAATATTCATTTTTTAGTAAAGTTAACATGGTTACATGATTCATGCTCCTACTTTCCTCTTCACCCCTCGCCCTCCCCTCTGCATCAATTCCTGGAGGTCTTTCCAGTTCACATGGAATTCCTCCAGTTTATTATTCCTTTGAGCATAATGGTAATACATCACCAGCATATACTACAATTTGTTCAGCCATTCCCCAATTGAAGGACATACCCTCTTTTTCCAGTTTTTTGCCACCACAAAAAGCACAGCTATAAATATTTTCGTACAAGTCTGTTTATCTATGATCTCTTTGGGGTACAACCCCAACAATGGTATGGCTGGATCAAAGGGCAGGCATTCTTTTATAGCCCTTTGAGCATAGTTCCAAATTGTCACCCAGAATGGTTGGATCAGTTCACAACTCCACCAGCAATGCATTAATGTCCTAATTTTGCCACATCCCCTCCAGCATTCATTACTCTCCCCTTCTTTCATTTTAGCTAATCTGCTAGGGGTGAGGTGATACCTCAGAGTTGTTTTGATTTGCATTTCTCTAATTATTAGAGATTTAGAATACTTTCTCATGTGCTTATTGATACTTTTGATTTCTTTACCTGAAAATTGCCTATTCATGTCTCTTGCCCATTGATCAATTGGGGAATGGCTTGATTTTTTATACAGTTGATTTAACTCGTATATTTGAGTAATTAGACCTCGTCAGAGTTTTTTCTTATAAAGATTTTTTCCCAATTTGTTGTTTCCCTTCTGATTTTGGCTGCATTGTTTTTGTTTGTACAAAAGCTTTTTAGTTTAATATAATGAAAACCATTTGTTTTACATTTTGTAATTTTCTCTAACTCTTGCTTGGTTTTAAAATCTTTCCTTTCCCAGAGATCTGACAAGTATACTATTCTGTTTTCACTTAACTTATTTATAGTTTCCCTCTTTATATTCAAGTCATTCACCCATTCTGAATTTATCTTGGTGTAGGGTGTGAGATTATGATCTAAACCTAATCTCTCCCATATTATTTTCCAAATTTCCCAGCAGTTTTTGTCAAATAGTGGATTCATGTCCCAAAAGTTGGGCTCTTTGGGTTTATCATACACTGTCTTGCTGATGTCACTTACCCCAAGTCTATTCCACTGATCCTCCCTTCTGTCTCTTAGCCAGTACCATATTGTTTTGATGACCGCTGCTTTATAGTACAGTTTAATATATGGTACCGCTAGGCCCCCTTCCTTCACATTTTTTTCCATTATTTCCCTTGATATTCTTGATCTTTTGTTATTCCAAATGAACTTTTTTATAGTTTTTCCTAATTCTGTAAAAAGATTTTTTGGTAGTTTGATAGGTATGGCGCTAAATAGGTAAATTAATTTGGGTAGAATGGTCATTTTTATTATGTTAGCTCATCCTACCCATGAGCAATCAGTGTTTTTCCAATTGTTTAGATCTATAGTTTTATTTGTTTGGAAAGTATTTTGTAGTTGATTTCATATAATTGCTGTGTTTGTTTTGGTAGGTAGATTCCTAAGTATTTTATATTGTCTAGGGTGATTTTAAATGGTGTTTCCCTTTCTACCTCTTGCTGCTGTGATGTGTTGGAAACATATAGAAATGCTGACGATTTATGTGCATTTATTTTGTATCCTGCAACTTTACTAAAGTTGTTGATTATTTCTACAAGCTTCTTAGTTGATTCTCTAGGATTTTTTAAGTAGAACATCATATCATCTGCAAAGAGTGATAGCTTAGTCTCCTCGTTGCCTATTTTGATACCTTAAATTTCTTTTTGTTCTCTAATTGCTTCTACTAGTGTTTCTAGTACTGTGTTGAATAATAGAGGTGATAATGGGCATCCTTGTTTCACTCCTGATCTTATTGGGAAAGCTTCTAATTTATCCCCATTGCATATGATACTTGTTGATGGTTTTAGGTATATACTGTTTATTATTTTTAGGAAAGGTCCTTCTATTCCTATACTTTCCAGGTTTTTCAATAGGAATAGATGCTGTATTTTGTCAAAGACTTTTTCAGCATCTATTGAAATAATCATGTGATTTTTGTTTGTTAGATTATTGATATGGTCAATTTTGTAGATGATTTTCCTAATGTTGAACCATCTTTGCATTCCTGGTATAAATCCCACCTGATCATGGTGGATGATCCTCTTGATCACTTGCTGGAGTCTCTTTGCTAATATTCTATTTAAGATTTTTGCATCTATATTCATTAGGGAGATTGGTCTGTAGTTTTCTTTCTCTGTTTTTGATCTCCCTGGCTTTGGAATCAGTACCATAGTTGTGTCATGAAAGGAATTTGATAGAACTCCTTCTTTTTTTATTATATCAAATAATTTGTATAGTATTGGGATTAGTTGCTCTTTGAATGTCTGATAGAATTCACTTGTGAATCCTTCAGGCCCTGGCGATTTTTTCTTAGGGAGTTCTTTGATGGCTTGTTCAATTACTTTTTCTGATATGGGATTATTTAGGTATTCTATTTCTTCCACTGTTAATCTAGGCAATTTGTATTTTTGTAGATACTCATCCATATCTCTTAGATTCCTATATTTATTGCCATATAATTGGGCAAAATAGTTTTTAATGATTGCCTTAATTTCCCCTTCATTAGAGGTGAGGTCTCCCTTTTCATCTTTGATACTCTCAATTTGGTTTTCTTCTTTCCTTTTTTTTATTAGATTGACCAATACTTTGTCTATTTTATCTGTTTTTTCAAAATACCAGCTTCTAGTCTTATTTATTAAATCAATAGTTCTTTTACTTAAGATTTTATTAATTTCTCCCTTGATTTTTAGTATTTCTAATTTAGTTTTTCATCTGGGGACTTTTAATTTGCTCACTTTCTAATTTTTTAAGTTGCATGCCCAATTCATTAATCTCTGCCCTTCCTAATTTGTTAATATATGAACTCAAGGATATAAATTTTCCCCTGATTACTGCCTTGACTGCATCCCACAGAGTTTGGTAGGATGTCTCATCATTGTCATTCTCTTCATTGAAATTGTTGATTGTTTCTATGATTTCTTCTTTGACTAATTGGTTTTGGAGAATCATATTATTTAATTTCCAATTGGTTTTTGACTTGCCTGTCCAGGTGCCCTTACTGATTATTATTTTTATCGCATTGTGATCTGAGAAGGTTACATTTATTATATCTGCTCTTTTGCATTTGTTTGCCATGATTCTATGCCCTATTACATGGTCAATCTTTGTGAATGTACCATGTGCAGCTGAAAAGAAGGTGTATTCCTTTTTGTCCCTATTTATTTTTCTCCACATATCAATTAGATCTAATTTTTCTAGGACTTCATTCATCTCTCTTACCTCTTTCTTATTTATTTTTTGGTTTGATTTATCTAGATCTGAAAGAGGAATATTTAGATCTCCCACTAGTATGGTTTTACTATCTATTTCCTTCTTGAGCTCTGCCAGTTTCTCCTTTATGAATTTGGATGCTATACCACTTGCTGCATATATATTGAGCAGTGTTATTCCTCATTGTTTATACTGCCTTTAATCAGGATGTAATGACCTTCCCTGTCTTTTTTAATCATATCTATTTTTACTTTGGCTTTGTCAGAGATCATGATAGCCACTCCTGCCTTCTTTTTCTCATTTGATGCCCAAAAGATTTTGCTCATACCCTTAACCTTGAACTTGTGTGTGTCTACCCGCCTCATATGTGTTTCTTGTAGACAACCTATGGTAGGATTTTGGTTTCTAATCCACTCTGCTATTTGCTTCCGTTTTATGAGCGAGTTCATCCCGTTCACATTCAGAGTTACAATTGTTAGTTGTGTATTCACTGACATTTTTGTATCCTCCCCTAGACCCACTCCTTCTTATTACACTATTTTCTTTTAAACCAGTGGTTTGCTTTGAGCTGGTATCCCTTATCCCCTCCCTTGATTGACTTCCCTTTTTACCCCCTCCCTTATTATTCCCCTATTTTTGTTTTTAAGGCCTAATCAATTCTTTCCCCTTTTTCTCCCCTCTCTTTTTTGGCCTCCCCACTCCCGTGCTCCCCTTGGTTTATCCCTTTTGACTTTCTCAGTAGGGTTAGATGGAGTTTTATATCCTAATGGATAATATAGCTATTCTTCCCTTTCAAAGTTAATTACACTGAGAGTAAGGTTTAAATATTACCTCTTAATGCTCTCTTCCTCTCCTTCTTATAATAGTATTCATCCCTTCCCCTTCCCATACTGTCTTCGTGTGTGTTAGATTATCCTATTTTTCTCACATTCAAGTTTCTCTTGGTGTCCTCTACCATTCACCCCCCTCTTTCCCACCCACCCCCATATCACCTTAGACCATTTAGTATTCCAACCTCTCCCTATGTATAATTCTTCTGATTACTGTAATAGTGAATACTATAATAGTGAATAGAGTTCACTACAGGGAAATATACATAACATTTCTCCACATAGGAATACCAATAATTAGATCTTATTTGAGCCCTTAAAGAGGCAAATTTTAAAAATACGAGTTTTCTTTCTTTTCCCTCTGTTTCTTATTTACCTTTTTTATGTTTCTCTTGTTTTTTGTGGTTGGATATCAAACTTTCCATTTAGTCCTGGTCTTTTCTGTGCAAATACTTGGAAATGTTCTATCTTGTTGAATGCCCAAACTTTCCCCTGGGAGTATGTAGTTAGTTTTGATGGGTAGGTGATCCGTGGTTGTAGACCCAGATCTATGGATCCTTTCAATGTCTATATTGCCCTCTTCTTGTAGAACTTCAGGGCAATTTTGCTGAATAATTTCTTTAAGTATGGAGTCCAAGTTTCTATTAATTTCTGCCTTTTCTGGAAGACCAATGATTCTCAGATTGTCTCTTCTAGCCCTGTTTTCTTGATCTGTCACTTTCTCATTTAGATATTTCATGTTTCCTTCTATTTTATCAGTCTTTTGACTTTGTTTTATTTGTTCTTGCTGTCTTGAGAGATCATTAGCTTCTAATTGCTCAATTCTAGCCTTTAGGGACTGGTTTTCGGTTATAATCTTTTTGTTTTCCTTTTCAATCTGGTCATTTCTGGTCTTCAGTTGACTTGCGTCACTTTCCAATTGTAAAATTCTGCCTTTTAAACTGTTATTTTCTTGCCAGATCTCTTTCATCTGTCTCATCATCTCAGATTTGAACTCTTCAATAGCTTGTGACCAGTTTTCATTATTATTTTGAAGGTTTGGATGTGATTACTTGTTTGTTCTCCTCTGCTCTTTGCTCTGCTATCTGGACTTTCTCTGTGTAAAAGTTGTTCAGTGTTACAGATTTCTTCTTGATGATCTTTCTCTTTTGGGGTTCTGGTCTCTGGCTTGCCATTGTTAGCCCTGTGCCCTCTCAGGTTTTTCCTCACACTCAGAGTCTGTTTGAGCTCTCTAGGCTCCTGAAGTCTCAGATCTGGTTGTTCTCAGGGTCAAGCCTCCTGGTGGCCCCATTGTTTGTTCCTCTGTCTGAGGCTCCTTTAAGAGTTTCAAGGCACTGTTTCCACAGTCATGCTCCCCTCTGCACTGGGTCCTCACTCAAGGTCCACTCTTGTGCTCAGGATCTGAGTCGGCTCCTGGGCTCAGGATCCGAGTCCGCTCCTGCGCTCAGGATCCAAGTCTGCTTTTGCTCTCAGGATCCGTGGACGCAAGAGCCTGAACTCAGGGTCTGTGTTCTGAGCCCACGCGTTCTTTAGCCTCTTGGGGTCTTAAGTCTTGCTGCTTTCAGGAACAGGCCCTGGTGACCCCAGGTAGCTGCCAAGGACTTAATGCGTGCTCCAAGCTTGCTCTAGTTCTTGTGAGCTGGCTTTGGCACTGTAGGTGGTGTGGGGTACGGGATGGGGTTTCTCAGCTCGTGTTTTAGTGAGAGCTGTTTCACCCCCTTATAGCTTGGAAATGCCCCAATTCCACGTACCTTCAATGCTGAGCCTTGTTGTGGAGTCCCTTTGTTCCTCTGGATTTGTTTTTATGTCTTCTTGTGGAGTCCTATATGTTTTGGTTAGGAGAGTTTAAGCAGCTGCTTTTTACTCAGCCACCATCTTAACCAGGAAGCGGGTCTCTTCTTATATCTCCTTATATTTCTATGGTTCATTCCTCCCTTTGTGTTTTTGATTTTGTTTATTTCTTCATTTGAAATCGTGTTTCGTCATTCACACCCTTTCTTTTTAATAGTTTTTTTTAACCCTTACCTTCTGTTGTAGAAAGTCAGAAGAGTGGTAAGAGCTAGGCATTGGGGGGGTGGGGGGAGGGAGGTCAAGTGACTTGCTCAAGGTCACACAGCTAGGAAGTGTCTGAGGCCAGATTTGAAGCCAGGACCTCCATATCTGGGCCCGACTCTCAATCCACTAAGTCATCCAGCTGCCTTGCTTTCTTTTTAATCTTAGTCTCTCTTTCTACTGAGTCCTGCCCTACTGTCTCTAAACATACTTACGCTTTCTTTGCACCAAAAAACAAAAAGAAAGATAAAACCTAAAGGGCCCTCAACCTTTGCAAAAATCCCCGTCAGATCTCTTTCACCTCTTACTGCTCCCTCTTCCAACTATTTATATAGCTAGCTTGCTAGTTAGAAAATTTTTTAATCATTTAATATATGTTGGGTACTGTGCTAAGCATAATGGAATACAAACAATCAAATAAGGCAACTCTTTCCCTCAGAGAGTTTATATTTTAATGGGGAAGACAACAACAAATAAAAGTTGAGCTGGAAAAATGTGGGGAAGTGTTTACTCACAGATTCATAACATGACAGTGGCAGGGCTTGTAATGGAAGCCAGAATCCTTGAAGAAGACCAAAGGTAGCTTACACAAGTTTAGGGTGGTTTGAAGGATCAAACTCAAATTTTGAATGGAATTGAAATAAAGTTATGATAGTCTGAATGGCAAAGATATGTCTTAGAGATGTCCAGAAATTCTTCTTTCCTTCCTTTTATTGCCAAACTTTTTGAAAGAATAGTCTACCCTCATTTCTTTGCTACCTGTATTCTGAGAAATTGTTCACTCAAAGTCATTAGTGACCTTCTAATTTATGATGTCCTGTATACAAATAAGCCTCTTCTGACTTCCTCATTCTTTATTTAATTAAAAAATAAATTTGTTTTTTTAGAAATTTATGTCCTTCCCATTACTCCCTAAAACGCATAATTGAAAAGTAAAAAAAGCCATAGCATTAAAAACAAAACTTCATAGTCCAGCAAAACAAATTCCCGCATTCACCATTTTAGTGTTATTGTTGAAAAAACAAAACCAAAAAAACTTCAACCAAAAACACTAACCCTCCATCTTAGAATCAATTCTGTGTGTTGGTTCCAAGGCAGAAAAACAATAAGAGATAGGTAATTGGCGTTGTGACTTTGCCCAGGAGTGCACAGGTAGGAAATACTTCCCCTTCAGTGCTTTCTACTATATTTCTATATATTCAGGTTCAAAATCACCTTTGACTCATCTTCTTTGTCAAATCTTAATCACCAAGATGGGATACTATTGTGCTCAAAGGAATAATAAACTGGAGGAATTCCATGTGAACTGGAAAGAGCTCCAGGAATTGATTCAGAGTGAAAGGAACAGAACCAGAAGAACATTGTACACAGAGACTGATACACTGTGGTAAAAAAGAATGTAATAGACTTCTGAACTAGCAGCAATGCAATGACCTAGGACAATTCTGAGGGATTCATGGAAAAGAAGGCTTCCCACATTCAGAGGAAGGACTGCAGCAGTAGAAACACAGAAGAAAAGCAGCTGCTTGAAACACATGGGTAGAGGCAGACATGATTGGGGATTTTGATTTGAAACTACCACACCAGTGCAATGATCAACAATTTGGAAATAGGTCTTGATCAATGACACATGTTAAGACCAGTGGAAATGTGCATTGGCCAGAGTTGGGGGGGAGGGCGAGGGGTGAAGGGGAAAGTAGGAGCATGAATCATGTAACCATGTTAACTTTCCTAAAAAATGAATATTAATAAATGTTAAAAAAACTTAATCACCAAAACAATAGATTTTTTTTTCTTTTACATGTCTCATAAATCTCTTTGTTATTCTGCTTACTCGTTTTCTCAATCATCATGTGCCTTTCCTGGAATTCTACCTTAACACTACTACTAAATTCATTTTTCTACATTATTCTGCTTTAAAAATCTCAACTTCCAATTACCAGCAAATAAAATACAGGCACCATAACCTGGTATTTAAAGTCATTTGTCAGTCTTGTTTCCTGCTATTTTCCTAAATATTGTCCATGTTCAAACCTAACTGGACAGCCTACTTTACTCTCAAATGTCTGCCCTATTACTCTGCCTTTGTTTATACAGTTTCTTCTTACTTGGGATGATGTATTCTGTGCACATCTAGCCAAAAAAAACCTTTCTTTTTAAAGGAATTAATTCAAACCCACATAAATCATCAATATTTTAATATATTGTTAACAAAATTCTGCAAGAAGACTTAGAAAGAGATACTTTATTTAAAATAACCATGGATAGAATAAAATACCTGGGAATTTACCTGCCAAAACAAACCCAGAAACTATGTAAATATAATTTTTAAACTTTTTATACAAATAGAGTCAGAACTAAATAACTGGAGAAATATTCATTATTCTTAAATGGACTGAGCCAATATAATTAAAATGGCAATCCTGTTTAAATTCATTACTCATTTAGTGCCTTCCCAAATTGCCAAAAAAATAATCTTTTTGAGCTAGGAAAAAGAATAGTTCATTTAGAAGAACAAAATATCAAGACTATCAAAAGATTTAATTTTTAAAACAAAAATGAAGGAGGTTCAGCAGTAGTGCATTTTAAAATGTATTATAAAGCAATAATTATCAAAACTATCTGGTAATGGCTATGAAATAGAAAGGCAGATCAATGTAACAGATACATACAGATACAGGCATAGAAAAAACAGTATTCTAAGATCATAGTATTTGACAAAGCAAAACCAAACAAGAAACCTTGTATTTGACCAAAGTAGATCCAGTTTATTGGGATAATAAATCACTATTTGATAAAAATTGCTAGGTCAGTTGGAAAGTAGTTTGACACAAATTAGGCATAGATCAACATCTTACACCATTCACTGACATAAGATCACAAATGGATCCATGATCTAGACATAAGAAGAAATATAAGTAAATTAGTAGAACAGTGCTGAACTTTCAGATTTATGGATAGAAGAGGAATTTGTGAGTAAATTAGGTAGAGAGCATTTTGAGGTATAAAAATGGATCATTTTGAGTATATTACGTTGCAAAGTTTTTGTACAAATAGAATAAATGTTGCTAGATTGGAAAGAAAGCAGGAAATTGGGAAAATAGTTTTATAGTCTCTCAGAGTCTCAGATACAAAAAATATTGAGAACTTTGTCAAATTTATGGGAATAAGGACCACCCCCCTCCTCTAAGTAGGTAAGTGGGTATAAAATGTTAACTGATAGTTTTCAGATGAAAAAAATCCAAGCCATATATAGGTAGAAAAAATGCTCTAAATCTCTATTGATTAGAGAAATTCTGAGATATCACCTCACATCTATCAGACTGGCTAAAATGCCAAAAAGGCAAACTGACAGAAGTGGAGGGTATGTGGAAAAGTGGGGCCAATGTCACTTGAAACTGTGAACTGATCCAACCATTTTGGAGAGCAATTATGCCTGGAGAGCTATAAAACCGAGTATACCATGCTATTAGGATACACCATATGTATAGCATACCAATGCCACTACTGGGTCTGTTTCCCAAGGAAATAAGAGAAGAAGGAAAAGAACTTGCATGTTCCAAAATATTTATAGCAGTTCTTTTTGCGGTGGCAAAGAACTAGTAATTGAGGTAATGTCTGTAATTTGGGGAATGGCTAGACCAATTGTAGTTCATAATTTTGACAGAATACTACTGTGTCATAAACAATGATGAACAGGCTAATTAAAAAGAAAAATGTTGGAAGAACTACCTGAGGTAATGAAGAATGAAAAGTAGAATCAAGAAAATATTATATACAGCTACAGATTTAATATTTGAAAAAATGACTTGTGTATGTTCATCTTAAGAGAATGAACTGAAAAATGAAAACATGAAAGACAGGGAGGTGTAGGGAGGGAAGGGAAGAGCTGAGATACCTGGAAATAAATTTTGCTAATCAATACATAAATAAATGAAAAAGAAAAAAAAGTTATTAAAATAGCTTGCTCTCTCAAAGTCATTCCTAATCATGATCTCTTTCTCATATATATATATAATATGTATATATATATATAATTTTATTTTTTTAATAAGCCCTTACCTTCCATCTTAGATGGTTCTAAGGCAGAAGAGCGGTAAGACCTAGGCCAATGATGGGCAACCTTTTGAGCTTGGTATGTCAAAATTCGCCAAAAAACCAAGCATAACTTGGGTGGTGTGTCACTTCAAGAAAAAAAACCATAATTTTGTGATATTTATAGGTTAAATAACAAATAATTGCAATAATTGCATTTAATAAACCAAAATAGGTAAATTAATATAGGTAGAATTGTCATCTATAGTGCACAGTGTCTATACCACACTACAGCAAATGTTTTATCCTCATAATGCGGCCTCATATGGCCGCCTGTTATTGAAAATGGCTACGCGTGTCAATACTGACACGCGTATCATAGGCTTGCCATCACCAACCTAGGCGATAGAGGTTAAATGATTTGCCCAGGGTCACATAGCTAGGAAGTGTCTCAGGTCAGATTTAAATCCAGGACCTCCTATCTCTAGACCTGGCTCTTAATCCACTGAGCCACTTATAGAAGCCCCCTTTTAAATAAATTTAAAGCATTTTGTTTTCAAGATTATTGACTCACTTTGTACAGTTTTGCATTGTACTTTATTTGAATACATGTTTTATCTTTGCTGTTATAAGCTCCTTGAAGCATAGACCTTTGAACTGTAGTGACTTTAATTATCATTAAATTGTTTTTGATTGCGAAATAGGATCTAAATTAATTATTTGCGATGCTATTCATGCTATTTAATCTAAATAAAAAATTGGTCTTTCAGATGCGTCATCAGTTAACATGTATGGCAGATAACTTAAAAAGACTATTGGGATGCTTAGGAATAAAAAACTACCTTTAAAATATTCATTTTTTTAAAAATGAGAATACTTTAATGTTAAAATTTGTACCTGAGCAGTTAATCTACCTGAGTATTCTTCTTTTTATAAAGATGCCATATAGTTATATGCCATTTGAAGATTTTATTGTTTAGTTTTTTTTCAGGTCTGTCTAACCCTTTGTGACTGCTTTTAGTGTTTTCTTTGCAAAGATACAAGAACATTTTATGGTTTTCTTCTCCACCTCATTTTCCAGACAAGGAAACTAGGGTAAACAGGTTTAAGTGATATACCCAGGGTCATACAACTAGTAAGTGTCTGAGTCTGAATTTGAACCGAGATCTTTTTAAACTCCAGCCCAGGACTCTTATCCACTGATCCTCGTTTGAAAATATAAAGATTTATTCAAATATCTAGTAGTACCTATGAAATTGTCCATTTTAGTATTAAATTTTAGGAAGTATGCTGAAACTAACCCCACTGCCTTTTCAATTTCATATTTTTTTTACTTGAGAAAGTAAAAGTATAAATAATACTCATTTTGAACAGATTTATTGCTTTTCATTGTTTTAGTATGCATTATTTGTAACATTTAGGAAATTCAGTGAAATAGATTTAAATGGTAGAATTGGATTAGAGTACAGGTTTTCCATCTAAATAAAAATCAAGGTGGTCCATAAAACATTTGAAATTATACTGCTTTAAAAAAAATCTACTTTTTGGCATTCACAAAAGTACTAGTGTTTCAAATGGCACCCTGTAGTATATGGTGATTTGAATGAAGCTCTTCTGCCAAGGTCATTAGTTATTGAATATATTAAAAATGAACTACTTAGGGAATGGAGAGGAGTTTTATTTTGTGTCTGCTCCTCTCTGAATAGTATGTGGATTCCATAATTGGAAAGGGCCTCAAGAAAAGAATATGGGAAATATAAAAAGAAGCAACTCCCCGCCCCACCCCTACATACTATATCTCTATAGTTTATATTTATACATATATCCATATAGCATATGTATTTATGTATATTTGGCTATAGTTACAGAAGGACCACTAAATTAACCTCAAAAGCTAGCTATAACAAGAAAATATTCCTAGTAATTTTTTTTGTTGGTATTTAGAATAGAAATTAACTCATCATTCTGACGGGAGCCTCCAAGCTTAAGATTCTAGTCTGGTAATTTTTAAAAAAATCTTTTTAATGTAACCATGGAAAAAATATGTTTCTGCTTTAAACAGTTGTCAAACAAGCTTCTTTCATCAACACAGGGCAGCTGAATAAAGCTGTTTAGTCTAGAGTAAATACTCAAGAGATTACAAGGTCACTGTAAGAAATATAATTATACAATTTATTCTAGAATATGTTTTTGTTGTGGATTTTTAGAATACTAAATCATAATATTTATTAAAATACATATGAAATTTCAACTCAAAAGGCAAATTAACACTGAATAAAATAAACCATTTACAGGTATTTATTTATAGGTTTCCTTAAAAAAAAGTTATGATAATCCAAGAAAATTGTTGATTTTTTTAAAATACATTTGTCTAGATATATTACTTTCTGAACATCTATAGATTTTTATTACCATTCCCTCCCAATTATTGTAATTTCTTTTTTTTTTGATATAGTCTCATTTGGGAATATATATATAACAGAAATTTCCTCTAAGTGTGAAAACAATGAGCTGCTTAGATATCTTTTAAAGCTATTTGCATTGTGTTAGTGCTATGACAGTGTTAAACAAAAATGTTTTTGTTTTGAACCTATGATTTCATCATTATAGGAATGAGGAAACATTCTATACTATTGAAATCACTGTTCATTCAGTTAGTCTTCGAGAGTTAAATGGAACACCAAGCGGATAAGTGACTCTCAAAGTCTCATAGGCAATATGTGTACAAAGATCAGTCTTGATTCTGTATCTTGATGACATTGTGGCTAGCTTTTATCCACTATTTTACATCACCATTCATTTTAATACTAATGATGTAAGTACTCATGTAAAAATGGATAAGAAAATATACCTTGGCTCATGTTTTTATTTTAAAATGAACTTGTTTCTATTCCTATTGCAATTTTATATTATTTTAGCAGAAAGAAAGCATCTGTAAAGATAGTCTGAGATAATATTAGAAAAGAGAAAGCTAAAATATAATATATTCAAATTATAAATGAATTTTTGTGAGCAATTTTGTTTGGTCTATAAATCATAAATTGATTAAATTTTTATTTAAATCGATTTGAATTAACTTGGTTTCAGTATCATAAAACTTGAATATAGCTTAACTTTATAATACCTAAAATATGGAAATAAATATGTTTTGACACGTGTGGCTCTGCAATCTTATAAATGTGGGTATTAACTCTAGTGAAATAGATTATATTGTGATTATATAATAGATTATATAGTGCATGCCTGCCCATCCTTTGTTATTCTTGTTTAAGTTCTGCTACAGATCTTCTCATGTGTTACACCATTCGATGACTTTCCTCTGTATCTCTTGATAGTTTATATGGATAGCAGTAGAATATGCAAGGTGGCCTATTGGTTATTTCTTATAAATATGATCTACCCAGATTTGAAACCCCCCTCTCAGCCCCCATTAAACATATCTGAGGATATCCTTTTCCTCTTTTGTAACTTATTAGTAATGTGTTATAAATAAAAATTAAATCTAGGAGGCCGTTATTCTAAATTTATAAGTATTAGTAAAGAGAAAGAAAGAGAGAAATAAGGTTTCCAGCCTTTCTAACTTAAATGTAAGATCAAGTCCAGGATTCCAGCCTCTGCGCCTGCCCTAACCAGAGATCACAAGCAAGATAAGAGCCACTAGGACACTAAAGAGTGAGACCAAGGATAGGGACAGGGGCAAAGAAACCAAAGAGCCCTGGGAGCTACATGAAAGCTGTTCTTTCAAACATTGTCCAAGCTCTTCTCCCAGATCCTCTGATTGGCCACTGTCCTTTTTGCACCATGCCCCTTGGCTTGTCAGGCTGTCATATGCTGACTCTGGGACTCCCATGTTGAGTACTTCCAGGATTGGACTGGGTTGGAGGTCCCCCAGATATTTAATTCACACAATTGTGTGAATTGCCTGCTCATGCCTACAGTATGCCTTTTGGGTGACTCCCCTCACTCCCAATTTTAGTTCTTTTTTTTTTAACCCTTACCTTCCACGTCTTAGAATCAATTCCATGTATTGGTTCCAAGGCAGAACAGTGGTAAGGGTTAGGAAATGGGAGTTAAGTGACTTACCCAAAGTTATATACTAGGAAGTGTCTAAGATTAGATTTGAACATAGGACCTCCTATCTCTAGGATTGGTTTTTAATCCACTGAGCCGCTCAGCTGCCCTACACTCCTTTCAGTTCTTGAAAGACTGTGATATTTCATTGCACACAGTCAAACAATATCTGTGGAAAAATATTGATGTTATAAAAAGATGGATCCTCATTTTAGGAATGTTATTATTAATGCACTGGAGATTTTTTTGAAAAGCTAATTGCCCACTATTCAGTTCTTTTCCTAGATAATTGTCTATTGGCAGGATCTTTTGCAAGATGTAAGAATTCATTAACCAAGTCTATGGACTGATCTTCCAACTTCTTATAGTCTATATGATAGACATTTTTATTCATGTTATTCATGTTTTTTTATTCATTGGAATTTCATGTATGGATGATTAGGCTGAATTCTTTTGAGATTATTTAGAGGCTTGTGTCTGTTTTAGAGCTTGATGCAATGTTATCCACAAGTAGGAACATCTGGAGGACCTCACCATCTATCTATATAGATCCCTCTTCCATTTGTATTCGGTGCTGAGTGTTCTCATATATGGCCGATAATGGCCTATTTCTTTGTTAAGCATATATCTATGCTTTGTTTGTTAATAATAAGTGTGTCATTGTAAAATTGTTCAGTGTTGTCACATCTTTAAGAATCTTGATTTTACTTGATTTTATAGGTTCATGGGAGACATTTTATTGGTGGATAGCTTTTAAAGTACTGTTGCTTTTTTATTCTATTTTATTTATGCTATTTTATTCTCAGCAGATGATATATGTAGTAAGATTTTTAAATATTCTATACCTTTTCTTCAATTTTATGACTAAATATGTGATATATTGGGTGATATAATTTGTGGAAGCCTGCCTGTTTTTTCCTAAAAACTCCATCAGGGATACCTATGAGTATATCTGAAGAGCTTTCTACATATGGGAAAAGAAGCATATGGGCCAAGAGTTTTTACTATTCTCTAGGTCACCTTTTAGGGGTGATAAGTGCTAAATTGTCCCCAAAACTTTTGGTGCTATGTGAAATTAACATAGAAATAAACTCATAGTTGGCACATGTGCATTAGAGTAGGAAGAAAGCCCCCCCCCCCCCCCCTTGCACATGTGATTATGAGCCTGGATGTCAGAACACAACTCAGACTGTCTGATCGAAAAGCGGAGTAGGTGTAAGGTCATGGACAAGATACAAGAGCCAGGACAAGTAGAAAAGCAGTCTCTGCCATTTTTAGGGCTTCTGAAAGGAGCTCTCTTGCAGATAATTACATTATCTATGTAGGCCATCTCTGGCAAGTGGTGCAGCAGGGGACCAGCTTGGGAATCTGAAAACTTTCCTGAACTCAAGCCTGCTCCTTGGCTTTTAGGATCTATTGCTCAGGATTTCCTTTTTGAATACTAGTAGTCTAGTTCTTCAAGGTAGACATCATTTTTTTCCTTTTGCCTTTATTACTTGCACATAGCAAACACCTAATAATTATTTGTTACATTGTTTTCACTTTATATATTAGCTATTTCTAATTCTATACATAGCATTTTAGGAATGATATTAGATTCCAAATATGGTGGCTCACTGATTTTGATGATATAGTTTTATTATAAAATTTGTATAGAACTTTTATGTAAGGTAACTCTCGTTTCTAGGCCTAGATCTTAGTCCACTAAGGCACCTAGCTACCCCTGCAAGTATAATTTCTTAACAAATTTTGTCATCTATTTTTACCCCTGTGGGTGGGGAGGTGGCACAGTGGATAGAATGCTAAGCCTGAAGTCAGCAACACTTATTTTCATGAGTTCAAGTCTGGCCTTAGAAACTGGCTTTGTGACTCTGGACAAGTCACTGAACCCTGTTTGCCTCAGTTTCCCCAACTGCAAAATGAGCTAGAGAAGGAAATGGCAAACTACTCTACTCTCTTTGCCAGTAAACAGCCAAATGGAGTCACAAAGGGCTGGATATGACTGAAAGGATTAAGTAACAAATTTTTTACCCTTAAAGTATATGTTCAAGCTTCTGTTTCTCTGCTAATAACTTTCAGATCTTAATCTCTGGTCTTCTTATGACTTCCTTTCCAACTTCCTAAATGAAGCTATTCCTGTCCGGATATCTTAGCATGTTCAAAATTGAGATTATTTTCCTTCTAAACCTGTTTCTCTTCTTTGCTTGACTATTTCTGGCTATGTTATTCACCCTGACTTTCAGATTTATGACTACAGTGTTTGACTATCTTTTCCCCATCTCTTATCCTTTATTTGTTCCCAAATTATAATCTCTTATATATTTCCCTTTTTAGATTAGTGACCCTGACCTGGCTTTTCTACAAATGAGAGACTCCATCTTGCAGCTCTGGGCATTTTCTCTGACTGTCAGCCCCATGCCTGAAATGCTCTCCCTTCTCATTTCTGTGTCTGGTTTTCTTAAAGTCTCAACTAAAATCCCATTTTCTACTGGAAGCTTTTCCCAACCCCCCTATTTTACTGCATTCCCGTCCCCCCCCCCAAATACTTTCTGTTTATCCTGCAAATAGCTTGTTCATGCATATTTATAGTTTCTTAAGAGCAGGGAATATTTTTTGCTTTTTTTTTTTTATCCCCAGAATTTAGCATTGTGTCTGATATATATCAGGCACTTAATGAATACTTATTGACTGACTAACTGTGCCCTTAGAATATACCCTATACTCTTCTGTCTGTGATCATCATACTGTGACCTAGCCTAGAAAGTTATTTTTTCCCCTTTCTTCCTTTTGAATTAATTCTGAAATCCTAATTCCTTAACGAAATCGTTAATTATGCTCCTAATCAGTAACAACCTCTTTCATACCTTTCTAATGCAATTTTAATGTAGTATTGAATATTGCATTTATCTGGTCTTAAGTAAGATACAGGAAGGTGTTGGGACAGGAATGCTAGAGAAGTTGTTTTGGTATGAGTTGGACACAATCTTTGAAATTCTATAATTAACTCTTTTTATTATCTGCTCTAGTGCCTAGCTCAGTGTATTGGATAGAAGATTGGCATCATAATTTAAAAATCCTGAGTTTGTCAAATTTTGCTTCTTATATATATATATATATCTATATATATATATATATATCTATCTTTTATTGCCATGAGCAAGTTATTTTATTTCTCAAGGCTTCAAATGACTGAGTTTCTCATCTGCTTCAGCAGAAATTCCTTACACTAGTGAATTTATAAAGATGATATTAGAAATTGTCTTGTTATATTTGTTTAGAGATAAGAAATAGAGAAGCTGGCTTGAGAAAGAATTGGAGTTTTAAACAGATCTGAGACAGTGTCAATTTCAAGTGTTGACAGTGCATGGGGGAGGGGTAACAGTTTTTCTGTTGCAGTTAGTCTTGGGTGTGTCAGTTACTCTATCTGAGTGCTGGGAGCTGGAGACATAGTTTCTCTCTCTCTCTCTTCACTGTCTGAGGTAGAAGGAAAGGAGGGGAAAACCTGAAGGAGCAAGTGATTTTCCATTTCCAACTTGGGAAACACTAGTGACTGTCTATTGCTATTTCATAAATTGTTTTTATATCTGAGAAGAACAAAGAAAGACCTGGTCTTTGGTTTGGTCTCTAAGCCTGCTAATTTAGTTTTTTCTGAGACTCAGCCAGCTAGCCTTTGTTATTTTTATAACTTGGAGATAAAGTTAAAAATTATATGCGTTGTATAAGGATAATAATATTAGTTTTGTTGTAGAATAGGGAAAATTTGGGTTAGTCAGATCAGGAAGGATCAGTGTAGCCTGTGGAAACAGGAGAAGTGGTTCCTTGGGAACCAGGGACTTTTATTTGGATGGAGTTAGAATCCCTTAGATTTAGAAATTTTTTTTATCCTTATATTCTCAATAAATAGTTTATTTTTATAAAACAAGAGTCTCCTTAGCGTCCTTGCACCTGGCCCTGAAGAGAAGTTCACTTATGAGCTTCACTTCAATTATATAAACTGAAGATACTTTGTAAGCACAACAAGCAGAGTATCTGGTCAGTTTATAATCAATAATTAATTCATTGCTTATTATTTTTAAAAATTACAAGTAAAGATATTCCCTCTCCACTTCTCAAATTGAGTATATGTGTGTAGAAATATATTTAAGTCCTCTGAAACATTGTTTTACTGGATATGAAAAAATATATCTCTTTGGAAGTGTAAGAAAACTAGACATAGAAAACATGGTATTACTCCGGCTTACGAGGGGAAATATAGAAACTCTGAATTCATTCATTGTGTTTTTAGATTTTATTGATGTAGCCTTTTTGAACCTAAAAAAAAAATAAAACCCTTACCATCTGTCTTAGCATCAGCCTGACACTATCTGTTGTGCCATCTAGCTGCCTAGTCTTTTTGAATTCTTTGTAAATGAAAATATTCTCTTAAAGTGCATTCATATTTTATCTAATGAGTACTAATCCACATAATGCCAAGCTAGTATCAATCAACAGCTAATTAATTCAGGTCACTAATTAGTTCAGCTTTTCCCCCACCCCTGCCAATCCTCTACTCATATCTTGCTGTTTGACAATCCCTCTCCTTAGCCACAAGCTTGACAATTCCTTCTCCTTAGCCACAAGATGTTAGTGTGGACTTAAAGGAGAGTAAAGCTGTTAATGGCAGCCCTTTGTAGTATCCCTGAATCTCTCCTTCCCATAGCCTTCATGACGGTGTCTCCTTTTGCTTTTTTTCTTGGCTCAGCTAGATATGACTCCCCTTCCCCATCTCTGCCTCTTTGGAGGGAACCCAAAATGCTGCTCTACCTCAACCCAGGGACCTTCTTGCCCCTCCCAGCTCCCTAGGTCTTGCCTCTTCAGCATCCCATCTACAGGACAGACCTGACCTTCCAGTGTTCCAGTAAGCAGAAAGATACCACCTACAGAGCTTTCTGGCACTTAGATTGTGGAAGACCTGAATTTAAATCTGGCCTTTGATACTTAGTAGCTATGGCCTTGGCCTAGTCATTTAACCTCTTTGCTTCATAATAGCACCTACTTGGGGGCAGCTGGGTGGCGCAGTAGATTGAGAGCCAGGCTTAGAGATAGGAGGTCCTGGGTTCAAATTTGGCCTCAGTCGCTTCCTGGCTGTGTGACCCTAGGCAAGTTACTTGACCCCAATTGCCTACCCTTTACTGCTCTTCTGCCTTGAAACCAATAAATAGTATTGATTCTAACGTGGAAGGTAAGGGTTTAAAAAGAAATAGCATCTACTTCCTAGGGTTGTTGTAAGGATGATGCTTGAGAAGTTATTTGTAAAGCATTTAGCATAGTGCCTGGTACATAAGAGAGTCTATAGAACTATTTATTATTATTAATATTAAATACTACTACTGTGCCCTTTAGACTTGTGGACACTGCCAATTTTCTATTAATGCATCTCTAGGACTCTTGGACTTGACCTTTTCTCTGAAGCTGAACCTCCTGTTGCTAGTGTCTTCCACTGAGAATGTAAGTTACTTCTGAGGAAGGATTCTCCTGTTTAAAAAAAAAAAATGTACCCCTAGCATTCGGCACAGTGGTTAGCACATAGTACATACTTATTTTTTTTTCTTTTTTATTCAATCATTATTGGCTAAATTCAATGGCCAGTTCTGTCAAATTGAAAGTAGCCCATGTGAATATAGTCTCACAATACTTACTGAAACTGTTATATTAAGTAATATTGTGAGATTAACAATGTAATCATCAAATTATTTTACTAACTGAATTTATAAGAAGAGAACATGATTTTGTTAGAAAAAATACATCTTTATTTTGGAGCACCAGTCCAAACAGTCCAACACTGCTCTAAGTTCTGTTCTGTGAGCCTGAATACTAGGTTGTAAGTTTTTGGAAAGCGGGGATTGTGCTTTTTTTAATCTCATCCAATTCCAAGAGGTCTTCTGGGCTTCAGAGGCACTTTGCAAAACAAAATTACTTTCATGTGGTCTTCAGATCTCCTCTGTACGTTAGAGTGGTCTAATCCATATAGGATTCAAACCCCATATTTTTAAGTAAAAAAAGTTGTGATTTTTCATCCTTCCGTAGTTTGAGGTAAGAAGGGTGTAGACCATATTTATCAGGACCTAGACTACTCTGTGGATTAGTTATTTTTGTAGCATTCTTGTCAAGGTTCATATTTCATGGATTTTACATATTTTTAAACCTTTATACTTATCTTGTGCTGACACCTATGTGGTGATGTTGAAAATACTATTTGACTGATAGACAATCTGAAGTAGGCAATAGATATGAAGGAAATAAAAAAGGGGATGATGCTTTTATACTAAAATTTTGCCTTTGGGCCATTTTTATGACTTTATTTTAATGTGAGAAGTTAGTAAATAATGTTTTTGGAATAGAATCTTACTATGTAAAAATGCAGAAATAGTCTATGGCGGTCTATGTAAAATGTCCATTTGCATGGCAAAATTGTGATTGAAATAATATTATCAGTGATCTGCCAAATTATTTAATACAGTGATTGGCAAACTATGCCCATGGGCCAGATGCGACCCCCTGAAATGTTCTAGCCAGCTGTGTGACATTATTCCTAATCTGATGACTATAATGAGTAGGATACAATACAATGAAACTTCGAAAGAGTTTTCTTAGAAACAGACTGACAGATGAGCATTTCCTTTCCTTTGGCTCCCCCTTTAAAAAGTTCGTCCATCACTGATTTAATGTATTGATATTTTATTCAATATTATAAATTTTGACAAAGCTATTGGTTTTCTTTTGAAATTCATATCATAATCAGGAAAATTCTGCTTTTAGAATTTTGGCTGTTTTCTGTCATAATTCAAATAATAGAATCTTCATGCACATATATACATATAATGAATTCATGTAGTTAGCTGTGGATTTTAAAATTAATAACCAATAACTAAATATTATATTCAATAAAGTTTTATTAATAATAACTAAAGTAAGAGACCTAGCTATTCAGCCCACTCACCAGAGCAAAAGAAGAAGAGGGAGGCAGAGCCTCAGAACTTATGCAAAATGCGACCATACAAATATAGACAAAAAGAAAAGCATTCTAGATAATACAGAAAAGAAGTTTGGGTAATATAGTTTTTAGGGGTTCAAGATTTTCTAACTAGATACAGCCATGAAAGTAGATATCATTCTTCTTGGTGGTATCTATGATAGGAGGTTTTTTCTAGTTTATATTGCAGTTTGCTCTGATATCTTCATGCTTATTTCATTGTATAATTTTCAGTAGTCTGCAGGTTATGGAAGGCATTTCCAATCAGGATTTACCCTGAATATTTTTCTTCTTCTGTATGTTTGATTCCTTGAGATGTGCTTCCATTTCTCAGTTTCTAACTTGGATGCTTATTCTGAGAAATTATTTTGTGTTTATTTTCCATGTATATGTGATCATAATAATAATAAATTAGCTCCCAATAGAATATTTCATTTTCAGCTAGTGATTTTAATGTTTTTTAAATATCCTGTTGCTTGCTAAAAACATTGCTCGTTTTATTTAATTTTTAATTAAAATTTTCAAGTTTTCTAAATAAACCATTATATCACCTGCACAAAGCAATAATTTTGATTTTGACTTGCTGTCTTTATTATCTGAATTTCTTTTTCTTGTTTTATTACTCTAGCTAAGATTTCTAGGAGTATATTAAATAATTTTGATAACAGTGGATATCTTTGCATTATCACTTATCTTATGGAAAAGTTCTCCAGCATTTCCACATTAAAATATTCTTCTTTTGAAAATTGTTCATATCTTTTGACCACTTGTGTAGGGTTGAATGGCTTTTAGTTGTATATATTTGCATCAATTTCCCATAGATCTCAGAAGTGAAAACATTTTCCTTCAGGTTAGAGCTTTACTTCTGATTCTAGGGGTATTGTTTTCCTTGCACAAAAGTCTTCAAATTTTAAATAATCAAAATTGTCTAGTTTGCCTTTCGTAATCATTTAAAAAATGTTTATTATGAATTCCCCTCCCTCAAATATACTTATTAAATGAGTACTACTTCCATCTTTTCTCCTGTAAATTTTCCTTTTTTTAAGTTGATTTGAATTTTAATACTTAAGTATCTGGAGATGTGAGGTGCTGTACTAAACCTACTTTCTTGAACCATTTTTTTCTGTTTTCCCAGCAGTTTTTGGTGAATAGAGCATTTTCCCTGCAATATTCTCTCTATTTGAGTTATTGAATATATGCCTGTCTAGTTATATGTTTTCTTTATATATATGCCTGTCTAGTTATACACGGAATAAAGAGAAGATAACCTTAGAGGGGAAAGGCACTAGAATCTGGGGGAAAGCTGAAAGGCCTCTGCTAAAGGTGGTCCTTAAGTTGACTTTTTAAATTACAAGACTACATGAATTAGCTTACAAATTTAGCACTATGCCAAACTCTAAAAAGGTAATTTTATATAGAGAAAAAATAAAAGGAACAAATAAAGAAACAAAAGGGCAAGAATTTAAAGGGAAAGGTTAGGAGAGATAGAATGAGAAAGACTTGTATTACAAGATATCAAATTATATTATAAAGCTGTCATAATCAAAAATAGTTGGATTAAGAAATTGAAAAGCATAGGGTAGATAGAAATGGTAAATGTGCCAATATTCAATAACTCAAATAGAGAGAATATTGCAGGGAAAATGCTCTATTCACCAAAAACTGCTGGGAAAACAGAAAAAAATGGCTCAAGAAAGTAGGTTTAGTACAGCACCTCACATCTCCAGATACTTAAGTATAAACCTCGCCTCTGATTGCTACCAGCTTTAGTGGCCCTCCTGATGCATGCCATCTTTTTTATCATGTCTCATTCTCCTTACCTCTTTGGGGCCCTGGAATGTTTGTCAGAATCCCTTGACAGGAATTGGTAGGAACGGGTGCTGTATTCTGTCAAAGGCTTTTTCTGCATCTGTTGAGATAATCATGTGATTTTTGTTGGTTTGATTATTGATATGGTTAATTATGTGGATGGTTTTGCTAATATTAAACCATTCTTGCATTCCTGGTATAAATCCCACCTGGTCATAGTGAATAATCCTTCTGAGAACTTGCTGTAGTCTTTTTGCTACTATTTTATTTAAGATTTTTGTACCTATGTTCATTAAGGAGATTGGTCTGTAGTTTTCTTTCTCTGTTTTTTGTCTGCCTGGCTTTAGAATTAGGACCATATTTGTGTCATAAAAAGAATTGAGTAAGACTCCTTCTTTGCTTATTTTGTCAAATAGTTTGTATAATAATTGGGATTCGTTCTTTAAATGTTTGATAGAATTCACTTGTGAAATCATCTGGTCCTGGGGATTTTTTCTTGATGGCTTGTTGAATTTCTTTTTCTGAGATGGGATTATTTAAGTATTCTATTTCCTCTTTTGTTAATCTAGGCAATTAATATTTTTGTAAATATTCACTCATTTCCTTTAGGTTATCATATTTATTGTCATATAATTGGGCAGAATAGTTTTTAATAATTACCTTAATTTCCTCTTCATCAGAGATGAGATCACTTTTTTCATCTTTGATATTGTTAAGTTGATTCTCTTCTTTCTTTTTTTAATTTTAGAATAACCAGTACTTTATTTGTTTTTTCAAAGTACCAGCTTCTAGTCTTGTTTATTAGTTCAATAGTTCTTTTATTTTCAATTTTATTAATTTCTCCTTTAATTTAATAATCTCTATTTTGCCTTTCCATGAACCCTTGTTAATTATAATTTTTATTGCATTATGATCTGAAAAAGTTGCATTATTTCTGTTTTTCTTCATTTGTTTGGAATATTTCTATGCCCTAGTACATGGTCGATTTTTGTATATGTACCATGTACTACTGAGAAGAAAGTATATTCCTTTTTATCCCTGTTCAGTTTTTTCCAGATATCTACGAACTCTTAATTTTTTTTTAACATTTCATTCAATTCCTTAATTCTTTCTTATTCATTTTTGTTTTAATTTATCTAACTCTGAAAGGGGAAGGTTGAGATCCCCTATTAGTATGGTCTATCCTTAAGCTCCTTTAATTTCTCCTTTAGAAATCCAAATGCTATACCATATTTAGTAATGAAATGATATTACTTCATTTTTTATAGTACCCTTTAGCAAAATGTAATTTCCTTCCTTATCTCTTTTAATCAGATCAATTTCTCCTTTAACTTTGTTTGATATGATTGCTACTCCTGCTTTTTTTTTAGTTTAGATGATGCATAACAAAATATGCTCCAGTCTTTTATATTAATCTGTGTGTATTACCTGCCTCAAGTGGAAAGGGTCTATCTAAAGTGAAAACTAACCCAACTGAAGGCAATTGAAGAAACTAACATTTGTATATTATTTCCCCCTTAGTTGCTTTGTTTCATTATACATATTAATGTCTATTAAGATCGCTTAATTTTAAAATTTAAAAATTTTTGCTTTCCTTTCTTCCACTTTCCTATCCAGCTCTTTGTATAATTGGCTTATTATATTACTTAACTGTTATCCTAATTCCTTGTTTCCATTGGGCTATTAGTGCATTTACTAAATAAAATGAAGATCAGAGGCTAGGCTAAATAAATTCAATAGAGATTATTCTAGTGCTAAAGAATTAAAAAATATATTAGCCAAGCTATGCTTAATTCTGACTTGAAAGTAATATTATGGTTTTATGGGGGGGGTTCTTTTATATATCTGGTTTTAAATATAAAAACATGAATTCTGAAGAGTAGGGGTGGAAAAGTGGGGATGGTTTTCATTTGCTACAATTTCCTGTGAGACATGGTTCTAAACAAGGCCCATATTTACAAAAGACAATATAGTTTTACATACACTGAAATACCTGCACATTTTAAATATTTTTTTATCCAGCCATGGGTATTTAATATGTTGACAATAAATTTGTTTAATAATACTAGGTGAGGTTTAAACAATCTTTGAATAATTTTACAGTAGAAACACCAGTTAAATCAACTCTCTCACTGTAATAAATGTCAGGAAAAAAATTAATTATCCTTTCTGCCACTGCAAAATCAATTGTAAACTGACTTTTGCATTACTAAATTCTAAACCCCACACTTCTGTAACTTGTCAGAAGCAGGTTTTGGTTAATAGATATTTTCAGTGATGTAATGGGAGCTTTTGGCAGTGAGTCAGAATATAATGGACTGTGATTAATGTTTTAATAAGTACTTTTCTATTGCAATGATGCAGGGGTGAAATGATTTCCTGCTCAGAATGATAGAATAGCAGGTGTGTGTGCAGTAAGTCATTTTTTAAAATTGAATTTTTTTTGTAGTATAATAATGTTAAGGTGTTTGAACTCAAACTTGGGATTTGCAATTAGACATTTGAAATCATATGATAAATGTCTCATTGTTAGAGAAATATAAATACTGGTTTGAAAAAATAAATTTAAAAAATCTTACTATGTTTTACATTTATATTATATACATGCATAATGCATATATGTATTCAGCAGAAAGAGAAGAGAGAAAGAAAGGGAGAGCGAAAGGAAAGAAGGGAAAAAAAAACAGAAAAGAAAGGAGAAAGACGACTTCAAATCCAGGAAGACCTGGGTTCAAATTTAAGGCATACTAGCTTTGTGAACGTCTGGTAAAGCCCTTATTCTAGCACAATGGTCTTGGTTATTCTTTAAGAACAGAAATTGAAGGGAAGGATTTTTTCTCCATTGGGAACTCCCTCTACCATTGAAATCATAGATCTGGTCCATAATACTTATCCAAGCACACACACACTGTGTCTCTTTTTGTGTCCTTATATCTTTCTATATCTCTTTCTCTATCCTTTTAGAGATAATGACATGTTTGATAAACTTTTCCCTCACACATTAAAAAGTAGTCAGTAACCATCTCTTCTTTTAAAAGAAATGTCCTATTGTTTCAGATCAGTGTCTCTTAGAAAATTAACATAGTAGTATTTCCAAATTAGAGTTCAGGAAAACTTTAAGACTAATACAATACAATAGCAATTATCTAAAAATTCTTTAAAAATTCTTTCGATAGCCAGATTTACAGACCTCCCTTAACATTTGAGAAGAACTCCTCCTCCTTAGAGTTCCCATGAGTTCAGTTATCTTCATGAAAATGACTGTCAGATATCTATGTCAAGCCCCATTGGATTCAGACTTCAAATTCCATATCACCAGCAGATGCTGGATATTTTTCATTATTTGTCTCATAGCATCTAAATGAATCATTTACTCTAAACCTAAACTTGCCTCTTAACTTCCTAGTTTTTGTTGAGGGTAGCACCATCATTTTAGCCACATAGATTTGTAACCTTGGAAATATCTTTAACTCTTTACTCTCCCTCACTTTACATATCATTCATTTGCCAAATCTTGCCAGTTTTACCTCCACAACATAATTTACATGAAATCCCTTCTCATTTTAGGCCCTTATTTTCTCTGATTACAATAGTCTCTCTCTTTTTTTTTTTTTTTTTTTTACCCTTGTACTTCGGTGTATTGTCTCATAGGTGGAAGATTGGTAAGGGTGGGCAATGGGGGTCAAGTGACTTGCCCAGGGTCACATAGCTGGGAAGTGGCTGAGGCCGGGTTTGAACCTAGGACCTCCTGTCTCTAGGCCTGACTCTCACTCCACTGAGCTACCCAGCTGCCCCTACAATAGTCTTTTGATTGATTCTTTTAAATCTTATCTTATAGCTTCCAAAGTGACATTGCTAAAGTACAGATCTTACTATGACATTCCCCTACTGAAAAGGCTTCAGTGCCTCACATTTGCTTTTAGGAGAAAGTATAAACTCTTGTATTTGGCATTTGAAGGTCTGCATAATCTGGATCCAGTCTGCCTTTTTATATTAAAAGGCAATCAACATTTATTAAGAACTTATTATATTCCAAACACTGTACTAAGTCCTTTTCAGGATTGTTATATCTTTTAATAGATATCATTTCTATTGAAATTGGCTTACTTGGTGTTGTTTGCATAAACTATTGCATCTCCTACTTCTTTGCCTTCTTATAGGCTATCACCTATGCCTAGAATGTATTCTTTCCTCACTCCACCGCTTAATTTCTCTTTCAACCTTCAAACTTCAACTTGTATCACCTCCTACAAACCCTTTTCTGATAATCCTCAGCTATTTGTTCCCTTTCTAAGTTATTTTGTAGATTTCTGGGGAGCAGATCTTTAGCAACATAATAAATCAGTTGGTAAAAAATACACAAAAATCCAAAGGGAACTTATTTTAAAAAAGCAGAATTGGCCAAATGGAAAAATAAATACAAAAATACACTTAAGAGAAAAACATCTTGAAAGATAGATTGACCCTTTGGAAAAAGAGACAAAAAAAATTCATTGAGGAAAACAACTCTTTACAAAGCAGAATTGGCCAAATGGAAAAGGAAATGCAAAAGCTCACTCAAGAATATTATGCCTTTAACTTTAGAATTGGGCAAGTGGAAGCCGATGACTTTATGAGATAGTGAGAAACAATCAAAGTCAAAAGAATGAAAAAATAGAAGAAAATGTAAAATATCTCATCAGAAAACCAACTGACCTGGAAAATAAATCCAGGAGAGATAATTTAAGAATAACTGGACTGCCTGAAAGCCATTATAAAAAAAGACCTTAGACTTCATCTTTCAAGAAATCTTCAAGGAGGGTAATTTGGTAGCAATTAGATGGGCCTCTTTGCCTTCTTGACTGTGCTTATGTCCTTTATTTCTTAAATCTCTATGCGTATTAAAATATACCTTCTTTCCTTTGAAATAAGTGTAATTTTAAAAAATCATAATTATTGTTAATGATGAATGTTCTACCTTGCTACTTTAAGCTGTTCAACATAGTACATAATGGATTTGGTAATGAAAATTTTTGATTGAAAATAGTTGTTAAATTGCTAGGGTAAGAGAATTCTTTCCCTTGGTCACCCCAAGTGCCAGAAAATTTTATGGAGGGAAAAAATAGTACCTACAGGATGGAATAATTATTTCTTCCCTTAAGTATATAACCAACTGTTTTAATGTATAAATTGAGTAGTTTAGGAGTTAAATCTCTTATAAAAAGTAGAGTACCTAGTACTTTAATATTTGGCATTTCCAGAACTTATAGGTTTCTTACTGTTACTGATTCTCTAGGGGTTCACACTTTCTTTTTATAGGGATATTATTTTTCAGCAGATTTTACTTTTGGTTAACTCAGCAAGTATGCTTATTTCTGTTCATCATTATTCTGGTTTTGCTTTAGAACTTCTTAGCTCTTTGGGTTTGGATATCTTGAATGTTAAGCTTTTCTCACTCTGTTTCCTCCTCAAATATTTGATTTTGCAGTTGGTGAATCTGACCATTCGGGCCAACAGCCTTAGCACAATCCACTTTTTTGGATTTGCCATAATTTACTATTATGTGTCTTAGAGATTCAAATAGAAAAAGCATCCCTTTGCCTAGGTGTAAAGCCACAGAGTTAAAATATTTCGGAATATCAGATTTTTTTTCCCCACAATGCTTCATTTCTCCAATTTGTGAAGGGGTGACCCTTTGCTTTAGGAAGGGGAATGAGGTGCTTAATAAAGAACTTAGACATAATATCAAGTTGTTGATTGTATGACTTAGAGCAAGCTTCAATAGCTTATGTATATTAAAAGGTTCAGATTTAACTAGATGTTTCTTTTTCATAAACATGTCTACTTTGTATGTGGTTTTATCTCATTCTTCATATGTTGTCTTTATTCAAAAGGTGAGTTCAACATTTACTTAAGTAGCAATTATTGTTTTAATGTTTTTCCTAATTGTTTTACTAGACTTTTAAAATAGAATTTAGCTTTTTGCTTTTATTTTTTCATTTTTTGTAACTTCTGAGTCACAGCTAATGAAAAAATTCTTTTAAATTATATGCAATCCTAATAAAAGATATTTTCAAACTGACATATTTATTTTACTTAAACTTAAGAGATACAAGGGAGATTTTCCTTCTCAGACATTCCAAGTTTTTTATTTTGATAAATTAAAAAAAAAAACGTTGTCACCCAATATTAAGAATGCATTTAATTTTGGGAAAACATTTTCTTTAAACTTGCATTGTTTTTAAAAGTCAAGTTATCTGATCACCCTAGTGCAAATATCAATAATATGGAAATAGATCTCAATTAATGACACATGTAAAACCCAATGGAATTGCGCATTGGCTGTGGGAGTGGGGTATGGAAGGGGAGGGGAGGAAAAGAACATGAATCATGTAACCAAATTAATTAAAAAATAAAATAAAACAAAAAAAATGGTAAAAGTCAAGTAATCTTTATAGTAAATAAAATCTTAGGTTGGAATGGTGCATTGATTTTTAACTTGTGCATATTTCTGAGAATGTGTTTCAGCTTATCAACAACAATAACAACAAAACTATGCTTTTAAAGAGTGTTTTGTGGTAGTGACCATAATATCCTTCTAATTATACCATAAATATTCAATGTCTTTTCATCATAAATTGGCTTGAATCCCATCATTGTAATACCACTTACTTTGGCTTTTCATTCCCACCTTCAAAACAAAACAAAAAGCAGAAAAAGAAGGTACAGTTTTTGAACAATTAGAATTTTAAAAAATCTTTTCAGATAAGTTATTATACAGTGAGTTTATATTACTATCTCAGTTGATATGTTTAGGTCTTCTAGGTATAAATTGGTAGTATTATTATTTTTGAAAAATTCATTGAATTTTTTTCCTCTTTGAAAAATAGATTATTGAAAATTTTTGAACCATTTTTAGAGAATTTATATTCATCACCATTTACTTGAGTGCAATTATTGTTAGTAATTTTGGAGGAAATGATGTATTAATGGATCACTTTATACTTGTTGTTTGTTTATGGTGTTATCCTTTATTTCTAGATCAAGTATCCATTTTGACTTTATCCTAGTGTATGGTGTGAGATGTTGGTCCATGTCAGATTTCTGTCATATTGCTTTCTAGTTTTCCCAGGAGTTTTTGTCATGCAGTGAGTTCTTGCCCCCAAAGTTCGATCTTTTGGTTTATCAAAGACCAAGTTACTATAGACATTAACTGCCATGGGTTGATCACCTAATCCAGTGATGGGCAAACTTTTTAAAGAGGGGGCCAAAGGAAAGGAAATGCTCATCTGTCAGTCTCTAAGGCAACTCTTTTGAAATTTCATTATATTGTATCCTGCTTATTGTATTCATCAGATTAAGAATAATGTCACACGGCTGGATAGAACATTTCAAGGGGCCTCATCTGGCCCGCAGGTCATAGTTTGCCCATCACTTAAATCTATTCCATAGATCCACCAGTTTGTTTCTTAGCCAGTACCATATTATTTTGACGTCTACGTCCCCATGCATAGGACAGTTTAAGTGGGAGGAGGGCCGAAAGAAAGCTCTCTTGATCTTCCTGAAGGGCTGACTGATGTGTAGAGAGGATGGGCTCCGGCGGTAATTATAAAAGATAGGTGCAGTCTTATATATATTTTACCAACATGGCCATGGTTTTAATTAAAATACTAATTTCTATTATTATATCAGTCTTTATCATTTTTAATCTTAACAACTGGAAAGTGAAGTGAATCAATTCACAACTCCACCAGCAATGCATTAGTGTTCTGATTTTGCAACATTCCCTCCAACATTTATTATTTTGCTTTAGAGTTATATTGGCCAATCTGATGGGTATAAGATGGTACCTCAAAGTTGTTTTAATTTGCATTTTCTAATCAAGAGGGATTTAGAACTTTTTCCATATGATTATTGATAACTTTGATTTCTTCATCTGAAAACTGCCTATTTATATCCTTTGACCATTTATCAATTGGGGAATGACTTAAATTCTTTTAAAAAATTTTTTCCATGATTACATGATTCTTGTTGTCTCTCTCCCTCATTCCTTCCCCCCTCAGAGTTGACAAGCAGTTTTACTGGGTTATATATATTATCACTCAAAACCTATTTCCATATTATTCATTTTTGTAATAGAGTAATCTTTTAAAACCAAAGCCCCCAATCATATACCCATATAAGCAAGTGATAAATCTTATGTTTTCTTCTGGAATTCTACTTCTACATTTCTTTTCTAGATGTGGATGACATTCTTTCTAATAAGTCCCTCAGAATTGTCCTGGATCATTGACTTGCTTTCAGTAGCAAGGGAATGACTTGGATTCTTATAAATTTGACTTAGTTCTTTATAAATTTGAGAAATTAGACCATTATCAGGGAAATTTGTTATAATTTTTTTCTAGTTTGTTTTCCTTCTAATCTTAGTTGCATTGGTTTTATTTGTACAAAACTTTTTTTTAATTTAATATAATCAAATTATTCATTTTATATCTTGTAATGTTCTTTGTCTCATTTGGTCATAAATTCTTCCCTTCTCCATAGATCTGACAGGTAAACTCTTCTACATTCCCCTAATTTACTTATAATATCACTCATTATGTTTAAATCATGTACCCATTTTGACTGTATCTTGGAATATGGTATAAGACAGTGATAGGCAAACTACAGCCTGTGGGCCCAGCCCCCTGAAATATTCTATCTGGCTGTGTGACATTATTCCTAATCTGACAAATACAATGAGTAGGATACAATATAATGAAACTTTGAAAGAGTTGCCTTAGAAAGAGACTGACAGATGAGCATTTCCTTTCCTTTGGCCCCCTCTTTAAGAAGTTTGCCCATCACTGGTATAAGATATTGATCTAAACCTAATTTTTGCCCTACCAGTTTTCCTTGCACTTTTTGTCAAATAGTGAGTTCCTATCCTAAAAGCTTGAATCTTTGAGTTTATCAAATACTAGATTGTCGAGGTCATTTACCCTTAATCTATTCCATTGATTAATCCTCCTATTTCATAGCCAGGACCAGATTTGTTTTGAGACATTTTATTTTCTTTCTGTTTGTGTGTAGAGGGATTAGAGTACACAAACCATTCTTTACTCCACCATCTTTGCTTCCAGCATCCAGTTATCTACTCTTTAGCTTCTTTGGTGAGGCTTACCACCATGGATTCAAGTTTTTATATTCTGTCTGTTATTTCTGTTATGCAAGTATAAATTCTGTGTTTGCTATTCTTATTTCTCTTTTAAACTATTTAGGAATGGCCTTTTGTAGATACATGCTCTTTGGAGAATCCACTCCTTCATCATGGAGGATCCTTTCCCTCATTAGGTCTTGATTTTCTTTTGACTTGTACTTTTTCATAGATGCCAGAACTCTTTTTTAAAAATAACAAGGCCACATTTCCTTTTGTTATAAATATCTTTAGTACCAATGTATCTACTTATACTCAGGTTTTTGAGTATAACTCAATATATAACTTATACTCAAACTTTGATTAGATTTTCTTCCTCCAGAGATCTTTTTTTTTTTTTTTTAAACCCTTAACTCCTGTGTTTTGGCTCCTAGGTGGAAGAGTGGTAAGGGTGGGCAATGGGGGTCAAGTGACTTGCCCAGGGTCACACAGCTGGGAAGTGTCTGAGGTCAGATTTGAACCTAGGACGTCCCATCTCTAGGCCTGACTCTCAATCCACTGAGCTACCCAGCTGCCCCTCACCCCGAGATTTTTGTTAATTTCTTTTTCCCCCTTTTCTCCCTATTACTCACGTTTTGGCTCCCTCCTTTTTGGTGACCATTTCCTTAGAATATAAATCCTAGATTTTCATCCTCCTTTCATGCTTGACAATTCATGGTTAATCAGTCTTGAGCTTTGTTCCAAGTGACTTATAAGAACTGAATAGAACTGGTCCCTGCTAGATGCTGGGGTATTTACCTGACCCTTAGTGGAGCACTAAACATTTACATATGTGTTCTGCCCCTCTTCCTTCTGTTCTTCAATTATCTGGCTATTCCATACATCACTGCCACACTGTTCCTCACAGCCTACACATATTTCTGCTGTTTTAGTCTCTGAAGCAGAAGGAGAGTGGAATGGGGTGTGGAGTTGAATTTTGTTTTAAGGTGTGGATCAAGGTCTTAGGCATTCCTATTTCTAGGAACATGATGGGATGTAGGTGAGGTAGTGTTAAAATTTAGAGATCAGTCTTCTCCATTGTTAGCTCATTGAGTTTTTACCTTATTTGGGTTCTGGTACATAATTCCTATTGTGAGAAGTTGTAAAGAGTAGAAAAAATTTCTAGTAATCCGTTTTCACTCTTGTGTTTGAATAAATATTTGCGGGATTAGATGATTTAGCATATAGAAGGTACTCCATCCTCTGTTGGCTGAATAGTTCTCCCTGGATTTAGGTGGTTTCAGGTTGGGAAAACAGGAAAGTTGGTCTTGCTTAGGGGTTAAAATAAACACATGCACACACACACACACTCTCTCTCTCTCTCTCTCTCTCTCTCTCTCTCTCTCTCTCTTCAATCAGCTATATTTTAAGAGTACCCACTTCTTTGTAAGGAAAGGTATATATGAGTTCCCTTGTAGAAAAATATGTAAAGGACCAAAAAAAATCAGAATTAATGAATGTGACAATATGTATGTAACAATGGGTTATTTTTACATGGAATAATTGTTGCTCTAAATTTTAACACATGAACTTTGAGAAGGACCTGAAGGAGATTTTCTTATAAATGGTTTTTCTGGTGGGACTCCTCTTTTGTCTTGGTTGGTATTCATTATCTGTAATACTGTGATATCCAATCTTTCTGCTTCACTGGCTTTTTTGTTAACAATATAAATGCCAGTTGTTACTGTTAAAAGTAACAGTAACAACTGGCTTTTATATTATGTTGTTCCTGACGAGAATGACAATAGCAACTGGCATTTGTATTGATTGCACTTTAAAATATATGAAACAAGTCAAAATGTTATTGTGGTAGCTGTGTGTGCTAGACCTGGAGTCAGGGGACTTAAGAGCTTAAATCCTAGCAATGTCATTTACTTCTTGTGATGGAAAAAAAATTGAGAAAAGCTAGCTTATCAACAGTATATATAGTAGTGTATACCCATATCTTCCTCTACCTTTGCAAAGAGAGAAAGGAGTTACATTTTCTCAATCCTTCTCAATGGCCAGGCTTTGTTATTTTAAGTACAGTTAATTTCCTTTTTTGTTATTTCCATTTACTTTGTTATAGTCATTTTGTTCTCTGAATTTACCATATCCATAATTTCTTATGGAATAATAATATTCAATTATATGTATATGCATATATTTATAACATATGAATGCATATATGTATATATAATTTGTTTGGCCAGTCTCTAAGCAGTGGGCATCTGCATTCTTTTTGGTTTTCTAACCACATTAAGACAGTAAGTATTTATTAAATACCTCCTATGTGCTAAGGTTAAAAATACAGAAAATGAAACACTTTAATGCAGGAGACAAGAATTATTTCAATAAGTATATACAGAAGAAACATAAAGAAAATAAATACAAATAAATTCGGGAAAGGAATTAGCATTTGTGGGGGGAGGTCTGGATTCCAAAACTCTTCATGTAGCTAGCGATGTGTAACTTATGTTTTGAAAAAGGAGAATGATTCTGTGTAGTACAAGTGAGGAGAGTGTATTCCACAAAGTGGTGACAGTTATGGGAATGATAGCAGATATTCACTTGAAATCACTTTTACAGCTGTGAGATGGATACATTTTCCAGTTTATTGAAGATATGATAGTAGATAGAGGGCTAAGCTTAAAATCAGGAAGACTCAAGTTCTGATCTCAAAAAATTACCAGTTGTAGGACTCTGGACAAATCATTTCTTTGCCCTAGTTTCTTCATCTTTTAAATGAGGATTAAAATAGTACATACTATGAGGATCAAAGGAGATACTATTATTAAGCACTACATAGACATTAGCTATTATTATTATAACTATTAATTAGGCGGCTGCTATAGTAATCCAGGGAAAATGTAATAATGAGGGTCTGAAATACATTGGTAGCTGTGTGAATAAAGAGAAGGGATTGAATAGGAGAACTGTCATAAAAAGAAGAGGCAACTAGGTAGCATGGTCATTTAGATAATAGCCTGGAGGCAGGAAGACTCATCTTCCTGAATTCAAATCTGGCCTCAAACACTAATTGTGTGACCCTGGACTAGTCATTTAGTCCTGTTTGCTTCAGTTCCCTCGTGTAAAATGAGGTGGAGAGGAAAATGGCAAACCATTCTAGTATCTTTGCTAAGAAAACCCCAAACGGAAACATGAAGAGTTGGAAAAGACTAAATAACACTATAAAAGTAGAAATGACAGTATTTGGCAATTGATTGGATATGTGGGATAAGAGTGAGGAATTGAGGGTAACATCAAGATTATGAAGCTGAGAGAGACTTGATATAAATAGTGTAGTTCATTTGAGAGAAAAAGGCAAGTTCAGAAGAATATTGGGCTTAGGGGAAAGTAAAGGTAAATGAATTCTGATTTGTATTTATTTAGTTTGACATATATCTAGGACACCCAGTTTGATTGTTAAATAGTCATTTGGTAATATAGGCTTGTAACTCATGGGGAAACTGGGGATGGATCTTTAAATTTATCTCCCCATGGGAGCTGATGAAGTCACTGAGAGAGTATAGAGTAGAGAAGTAAGAGGCTCCAGGGCAGAGTCCAAGGTTCACCCACAGTTAGGGTTGATGCAGATGGTAAGACAGCAAAGCATACCGAGAAGGATCCATCAGACACATAGGAAGAGCCAGGAGAAAGTAATATCACAGAATTAGGATTGGAGGGAGAAGGTGGTCTACAGAGTCAAATACAGCAAAGAGTTCAAGCAGAATAAGGTCTGGGAGAAAAATATCAGGTTTGGTAATTAAGAGGTTATCAATAACTTTGGAGGTAATGGTGAAGTTGAAAGCCAACCTGCAAAAATTTGACATGTGATCAGAGAGGAAGTAAAAGCAACCGGGCTAGACAACCTTTTCTGGAAGTTAAACTCAGAAAGAGAGGTAAAATAGAAAATAATAGCTCGGTGGGCTGAAAGATTTTAATAAAGGGCTTAAAAATAAAAAAGGATAAGGGCTATTTGGATATATGAAGTCAGTAGAGAAGGAAGAAACCAGAAGCTAGAAAGATAGGAAAATTAGAAAGGGGAAAGATGATGGAAAGTGCACTTTTCTGGATAAAGTGGATGGAAGTTGAGATAATGGTACATATAGAGGGGTTGGCCTTTGCAAGTAGAAGGGCCACATCATTTTCAGAGACTGAGGAAAAGGAAGAGAGAGTGAGATATGTTATCAACAGGCAGGTTTTAAGATCAAAGGAGAAAAGATAGAACTCAGTTTAAATGGCTGTAGTTTTTTCATCAAAACCAGTAAAAAGACATGTATTTAGCCAGGCACTGTGCAAAGCTTGAAGTTCCAAAACAAAAAGCAATCTTTGCTCTTCAGGAGCTCTCAATCTGATATGGAAGATAATAAATAAGAGGCAATTCTCTTTGCTAAAAGGGAGAGGTATGGAAACTTAAGATGAAAAGAGATTTGGAAGAAGATCTAAGAGGAATGAGTTAGAGAATCAATTTCATTCTGTCAGAGAGAACCGATGTGAAAGTTTGATAATATTAATTCATAGTATATCCAGTTAGCATACTTATATGACTTCATGTAGTAGTAGCAGAGGTGGATGATAGGAATAATTCAGGGCTTAGGTTTTGGCAAAGGATGAGCATTTATTGGACTATGGGGCAGGGCATTTGACAGTTGATGATAATGTAGAATTTATTTGGTTAAGATTAGAGTTGAGATTGGAAAGAAGAGTAAAGACAAGTCCAAGCAATGGGAACAGCATAAGAAAGTACTAAGTTAAGGGGTGGAATGATTCAGGTCTTGATGAATAAAGAATAGAAGTAGAAGTTAAGATGCAGATAAAAGAGGAATGTCAGGTTTATGCCACAATTTGCTCAGCCTCAATGGGTTTCCAAGGTTTTGTTTTTGTTTTGCTATGATAAAAAAAGTGTTATGAATATTTGCATATGTATGGAACTTTTGGGGCTTTGAATACTTAATACTCTATGACTTATAGAATCTGTGGGTAGGATCTATTGTTTTAATAATCTGCCTCACACAAAAACATTAAATAGCAGAATCACACTAAGAATTGCTGAATTCATGAGTAAAACTGGATGCTCTGTGATTCTCTTCCTCTTATCTTGTCAGCACATTATACTTATAGCAAAGCATGCACATTTTTGGATTGCTGCAGTCTAAATTGTTTGTCCTTGAGTCAAGGAATGAAAAGGAAACAAACTTGGGGAACTACTTACCTCATCAGACTTGTGTGTTTCTTTGGAATTAAATCTGTATTTGAACATTGACAAGTGTAATAAGGTGTGTTCCTTTCCTAATTGGTGAATCATCTGTAGCTGATTAGGGAAGGGATTTATAAACTGCAGTCAGAATAGCGTTTATCTTTACTAGCCCAAACCAACTCTTTACTATCAAATCCAACCCCATGCCAGGGACTAGAAGAGTTGTTAAACACTTATACAACTCCCAAGAGGTTTCTGACTTGGGCACTGTTGTAGAGGCAAAGGCTTGGTTAAGCTGATCTTCATAAGTCCTGGGTTATGGCACATTGGGTAACCACGTAGGCAAACACTTCACTCACAAGCCCAGGTTCATCCAGTGCCTGTGAATTCAGAGCTTACTTGGCAGACTCACCCAACAGAGCCTGTCAGGCCTAAGTAAGGCTTAGCAGCCTTCTTATTACCAACCTGCCTCCTATTTATGAACAACACAAGTGAATTCAGTGTAAATTTCTTATTTTGGTGTTGGGAACCCAGGATTTCCATATTATGTAATCTTTATAAAAAAAGGTGAGAGAAGAGGTATCTCTCCCTCTTTCCCTTCCCTCTTTTTCCTCTGTCCCTTCTCCTTTCTCCCTCCAGTTTACAAGGCACTTAATTTTTTTTCCTCATTTGATCTCAACAAATAACCCTGTGAAATAGGTATTATTATTATTATTATTATTATTATTATTACCATCTCCATTTTATCAATGAGAAATGTTGGGTGAATTTCTGTATGCTTTTAGTCATTTTTCATTTTATATTATTATTAAACTAAGTAAAATTTGATTATTAAATATAATAAATACTATAGCACATCATGTAGAATTATTTATATTATAGATGATGGGACTGCTACTTTTATTACACAGTTGTATTATCATATAGTTTCCTAGACTGTTACAGGTATGTAAATGATAAGCATTTCAGATTAGCAAAACTTATTTTATAATATTCTGAGGTTCCCATTTTTTAAGGTTAAATGAAGATAATTTTAAAAATTAATTTCTTAACAATTCTCATGGATAAATCTAGTGTAACGAAAGGTGGCTAACAGAAACTTTTTGCTTTTGTAATTTCTAATGGTCACAAAAAGTCAGTTAAACATCTTAGAATCTTCAGAAAGTCAGTTAGAACTTAAAGCTATAAATAGAGGTGAAGTTCCAACTGATGGGGCTTTTGCCTTCTGGTTTTCACTGTGGCTGGAGGCTTTTGCTTTGGTTTAACCTGTTGGCTTTGGCCTAATTACTTCGGCCTTGGCCTGTGCTTATTTTGTCTTGGGGGAGTTTGGACCTATCTCATTTCTCTGGACCTCTCCCTGATCTCCCATCTCCATCCCTCCCCTTCCCTGAATTTACTTTGGGTCCTGGTGGAAGGGAAGATTTGGTGATTAGACATTGTGGGTTTAGTTTCTATAGGCTAGTCAAGTATCCTCAAATAAGTTACCCCAAGTTTTAATAATTTGATAAAGACTTTACTTAAAAGGCAGTCAAATCTTCTTGACTGGGAGAACCAGACTCTCTCTTTCTAAACTTCTCTGCGACCCATTCCCCACCCTCACCCTTCTCCCTAGCCGCAGTTAGAAAATCCTGAACTCCTCTCCCCTTCTGACTGACCCTGGTATTAATAAATCCCCTTGTTA
Source organism: Gracilinanus agilis (assembly GCF_016433145.1). Lineage (NCBI taxonomy): Eukaryota > Metazoa > Chordata > Mammalia > Didelphimorphia > Didelphidae > Gracilinanus > Gracilinanus agilis. Next base: position 467,296,939 of record NC_058131.1, on the reverse strand, counting down.
CCTATTCAAAGCCTTTGGTGAATCATTGTGTCAAAAATTAAGACAAGGGCTCAAGGAGAAGGAATCATTTTCTTTTATTTCTTGAAAGAATTGGGGGCATCCATCTTTGCAGGAAGTACCTACCTCAAGACTTCCTCCAGCCATCCCTTTGACTGACAGGGAGGGGCCCTCTCGACCCTTCCCTCAAGAGACTTTAGAAACTAACAAGAGAAACCCTCCAGCCAAACCTAAACATTCTTACTGGCCCTAGTTTCCTCCCTGTATCCTCTGTCTCAAGCCTCTGAGAATAAACCTGTTTGAGCTGCCCTCTCCTATATACCCCTTTTCCTTTATCTCCTATATACCTTCCCATATCTTCATTCCTCCTCCAATCACCTTATAATCCCCTATACCCCATTATCCTTCCTCACACCCAAATTGCATTTCATTTGACCCTACTCAGATTACCTTATTTATTTACATTTTGATAACACTAGGCTGCATAAAAAATTCAGAAGAAAATGTTACTGTACTTCACATCTTAATTAGAAAATATTGATTTGGACATGTAATAATTACAATTTTTTTATAATGATGTCCATTTGGTTGATTCTTAATTTGTAATGTCATTCATTCTCGAGATAGAGATTGTTTCTTCAAGTTTTTATAAATAGGCTATCATGTGACTATTAAAAGTTTATGTAAATAAGTTTATAATCAAAATGTTGGTTTTGTCAAGCAACTATTCTTGTTTCTAGTACTCTTAATTTTCTTTAATAAGGAATTATCTCTTTTTGAATAAAATACCAAGATTCATTTTATGGATTTAATTAGGATAGAGATAGGGACTATACTTACGATTTTATTGGTATGGGAATCTCCCAAATGATGAAATACCCTTTACTAGTTTAGGCTGGAACCTTCTTTGTAACATATGTAGACTTAGAGACTTTTCCTAGAGCAATGAGAGATCAAATGACTTTCTTAGGGCGACATGCCTAGTTCGTGTTAGAGGCAATACTTGAACCTAAGTTTTACTAACCAGTTCTCTATCCACTGTGCTATGCTACATGACTCAAGCTCTAGTTCAAACATAAATGTTAAGATATATAGCCTTGGTTTAGCTTTGATGATTTTCATGTTTAGAAAACTTATTACTGTAAGTATAATGCAGCAATTTCCCAAAGACAATAAAATAAATATTTGGTCAGCTAATGAAAAATTCAGCTCATGCAATTAAGCAGCTAATGTGAAGACATTAATCAGAGCTTCAATTCTTCTAAGTACTATTTACCATCATCATACAGACTCAAGTGCTTCTACTCTCCAAGGTGTTACAATGCACTATTTGAAGGTAAAATTTGTAAGAACATTTTCTAACTTCTTAATAGAATGAATTCCAATGTGTTCATTTTGTGGTAATCAAAAATGCATTATTGAGACACACTAATGTCTGAATTCTCTCTATGAAAACCTTTTTATTTTTGTCAACTATGCAGTGTTTTAGGTAATTGGGAATTCTTTGCCAGGAAAAAAGACTGATAGAAATCAGTTTAAGTAGGGTCCATTCCCTTTATTTCTTTCTGTTGGTAATAGGGAATTCTTTGCCAGGAAAAAAAATGATAGAAATCAGTTTAAGCAATGTCCATTCCTTTTATTTCTTTCTGTTGGGAGAAGAGTTCCGCTTTCAAATGTGATATTACTATGGTTCAAGTATCAAGTAAACACAAATGAATAGCTTTGGCTGAGTTCTGGCTCCAGAGTAGTAATGCTTTGATCTGTATCCCCCTCTTTCCAGCCATAGGGCATAAGAGGTTTACCTATAACATGGGTTCTCTTTGACAATTCCTATGTAACAGAAGATTCCATTTTCACTAGAGAATCATTTATACTTCCATACTTAATGTTTATATAGGAGGTGAGCATGATCTTTTTATACAAAGTGTAATTTGTATAAGGATTTTTCTAAAAAGTATTTTAATGTATTTGGTTCTTGATAAACAAATGATGTAATCCTAGTAAGTCTGAGGGGGAAAAGAAGAAAAATTCCCAACTATGTAAAACCTGATGAAAAGTGCTTGTTATATAAGAAAGTTTAGAGTATAACATATCATTTGTGACAAAGAACTATCTGAATATATAGAAACTTGGCCAGTCCATATTCTTCACATTAGGAAAAGTCACTTAGCATTTATTTAGTGCCTCAACTTTTACAAAGTGCTTCCTTAATAAAACTGTGAGGTAGAGAGTATAATAATTATGTTCTAGAGATTAAAAAAGACTGGTTAAAGGCTTGCTTAAGGTAACATACTTCAAATCAGAGTCAAGATTGTCTATTTGTGCCTTACTTTCCATTCCTGCTGCCATAATATGAATCCAAGTTCATCATTTATTTAATGCCTCAGTGAATGAAACAGCCTCTTTGCTGGTTTATTTGACTTCAGACTTCCCCCAACATGACTAAATCTTAAGTCTTTTCTTAGAAAGAGCAATGGACTAAAGATTAGAGATTTGGTTTCTAGTCTTTGCTCTTTTACTGTGTAGTTTTATATTTTGGGGCAGGTTATTTAGCCTTTTCTTCCCCTTGCTTCATCTTCTATAAAATAAAGGGATTGATCATGATGACTTCCGAGATCTCTTTCACTTCTAACATTTAACATCTTTACTCTGATTTAGAATTTACAGTGGCTGTTGACTGCCAATAGCAGTGATGGCAAAATTTTTAGAGACAGAGTTCCAGCCCCCCCTCTCCCCCTCCCCCGACTGAATGCTGTGCCTGGCATGCCCTTCCCCCACCAAGTGCCAGGTGTGCCTCAACCCCTATTCTACACAGGGGAAGGAGGAAGTGCTCCCATTGGGCTGCTTGGAGAAGGGGTGGGTGAAGTAAGGAAGGTCCTGGGTGAGTGTAGAGAGGGGGAGGGGAGTGGCCTGAGTGCTCCACTCCCCTCTAGCTCTGCTGCCTGTGAGCCGCCCACCTTACCCACTGTGCATTCCCATTGGTTGCTGGACATAGGGATGGAGGATGTGAAAAAATGTCATCAGGCTCCATGGAGAGGGGGAGGGGAGCAGCTCCACCTGAGTCCCTCTGCCTTTGTAGTAATGAACTGTAGGGTGGTGCCCATGCACCCACAGAGAGTGCTCTGTGTGCCATTTTTGGCACCTGTTCCATAGGTTCACCATCACTGGCCTATAGTGTCGGTTTAAATTCTTCCTGAAATTCAAAGTTCTCCATAGTTTGACTGTATCCTAATATTATTTCCCACCATTTCTAAACATGAATCCTCCACTCTGGTAAGTTCCCTTTACATATTGTTTCAATTTCTTCATAATGATTCCTTCCTCTTTTTAAGACTTCCGTGGCTGGAATGTATTTCCTTTTTATTCCTATCTGTTTAAATCATTCTCTCTTTAAGACCCAGTTCTCTGATGTCTTCCCAAATCTCCTCCAAACAAAAGGTATGTCTTCATCCTCAAATTTTCTTTTTCCTTTGAAAAATGCTTACTGATATAATCTTTTCAGATTGCTAATTATCCCTTTTTTGAAATCATAGATCGAGACCTTGAAACAAAAACATTTTTCTTCTCAAGTCTCTACTACCTAAACCTCTATCTATCTATCTATCTATCTATCTATCTATCTATCTATCTATCTATCTATCTATCTATCTATCCATCCATCCATCCATCCATCTATCCATCCATCTATCCATTTGCTCATTCATTTATTTATTTATGTGTGTATGTATTTATGTATTGGTTTGTTCAGTTATTTATTTGTTTGTTTGTTTGTTCGTTCGTTCGTTCATTCATTTATTTATTTATTTATTTTAATTATGTATATTTTAAGGTGGGCTGGTTGAGGAAAGATTAGGCCTAAGTTTGAGTCCTGGTTCCATCATTAATGGAGTAATTGTTGAACTTTGGAGAAGGAAGTAAATCTGAGCCTCAGCTATATAAAGTGAAAGGATAGGACTAAATGATCTCTGAATTCCCTCCCACATTTTAATAACTAATCTTTAATCATCTCTATATTAATGATTCCTAGATCTACAAGTCTTACCCTAACTTCTTACCAGTGCTCTAGCTCTATATCTTTATCTGTTTACTAGATATTGCTATTTGATGTTGTCACCTCAAATGCAAATTGTCCAACATGAATTCTTCATTTTTTCTCCAATCAATTTCTTCATCCTTAGTTTCCACTCTATTTCTGAAACCATCATTCTTCCTCTCACAAGGCTTAAAACCCTGGTGTCAGCCCTCTCCTTTATCCCCTATGAACCCTACTACCACCAATCTAGTAAAGGCTTTCATAAATTTAATCTCATTTACCACAACAACTGGGTAACCTGACATATTTCATTTTCCCTCTGTACTGGTAGATTGCTCTTCTTTAAACTTATAAATTCATAAACAAATGGAACTGACAGATTAGAGATGATGAAACTAAACATTTATGAAAAGAAAGATTCATTGTTCATATAGTTTTGTGTCCACAAGCAACAAGAATGGAGAAATCCCTTTAGAAAGTCTAAAGGTGGTCAGAAAGTACTTTGGTGATTAAATACCAGGGTCTGGAGGAATCCTTGGAAGTCCTTGAAAGTCCTTGAAAGTAGCAGTAACCAGCAAGATATAAAAGCATTCTTACTGGGGCATATCAGGATCATAGGGGCTCCAAGGTCTCTAGCACTCTAAGATACTAACAGAGGTCTGTGAAGACCTCTTAACCTAAAAATTCTGAGACCTAACCTTGGATTCGTACAGTGTAAAACTTTGTGCAAGAGAGGGTAAAACCATACAAGGCTGACCATCCCACTCTAAAGTACAACATGGGGCAGAATTTGTCTTTGGATCAAAGTTCCAATTCAGGAATTCAAGCTGTAATATCTATCTATATCTATATCTATATCTATATCTATGTCTATATCTATATCTATATCTATATCTATATCTATATCTATATCTAATTTTTCTTTTAATAAAACCCTTACCTTCTGTCTTGGAGTCAATACTGTGTATTGGCCCCAAGGCAGAAGAGTGGTAAGGGTAGGCAATGGGGGTCAAGTGACTTGCCCAGGGTCACACAGCCGGGAAGTGTCTGAGGCCAGATTTGAACCTAGGACCTCCCATCTCTAGGCCTGGCTCTCAATCCACTGAGCTACCCAGCTGCCCCCTCATCAACCAATATTAATTAACATCAAAGAAGATGTCAGCTAGTATAAAAAATTACTATGGATTAAAGGATTCCCAAAAATATAGCTTAGAAGAAAGTAATTCCATAATGACTGAAAGCAGAGAGGGGAAAAGACTTTTTCATAAATATACTTTGATACCTAAAAAAAATGAAACAAGAAATAAAAATTGAAAGGAAATAATTGGAAGGAAATTAAATAGCTTAGGGGAAAAAAGTGGTAAACACTTAAAACTAGGAGAGGTCACATAGAAATTAATGAAATATGGGAGACATTAAGAAATTTTAGAACAAAATCAAAGGTCATAACCAAAATCCAGAGCTTCCTCATCAAAGAATAGAACTACCTCTATTAAATAGAGTTGTACAAATTACAAATATTGCATATAGTTCAAGGACTAAGGAACTATGGTCAAGGTCATATAAGACCTGACAGCTTCTCAATGAGAAGAGATCTTAGAATATAATGTTTTATAATGAACAAACAATATAGTCATATGAGGGGAAAATAGGTATTTAATAGAATTAAGGACTTTCAAGTACAGTATTTCTTATTACATCAGAGCTGAATACAAACTTTAAAATATAAAGACATTGACAAACTGAGAAAAGCATACCTATTTGAGCAACTACAAATGGCTAATAATGATGATATATTGTCAGTATTTTAATGGGGGAGAAAAAAAAGAAAATAGGTTAGAAGAATATGCTAGGTAAAAAGGAGCAAGAACTGGTAAAACTTGTTATTTTTCTTAATTAAGGTATATGAGAAGGAGAATATACATATATAGGGAAAGGGATATGGAAACTAGGCATCAGAAGAACTTCACTTGTATTTGAAACAAAGGAAGAGTGTAAACACAATTCTTCTAAAACTATAAGAATTAGAAAATGGACAGAACAGGGAGAAAAGAGTTGTTTGTTTTGTTTTGGATCTTCGTATCTTTTCATATGACAGTTGTTCCAAAAAAAAGTCATGTAACAATAAAAAATTATTAAGTACCTGTCATGCGCACGTTGTGCTAATAATCTGTAGATACAAAGAAAGGCAAAAAATGGTTCCTTCTCTCAAGGAGCTCACAATACGATGAAGGAGAAAGCATGTAAACAACTATATACAAATAATAACTACAAAATAATTTGGAGGTAATCAGAAGGTAGATGGCATTAAGAAGGATGAATCAGAGGGTAGATAGCATTAAGAAGGATGAATCAGAGTGACTGGGAAGATAGTGGTACCATCAATATTAGTAGGAAAACGAGGAAGAGGAGAATATACCTGAGGAAAAATAATGAGTTCAGTTTTGGACTTGTTGAATTTGAGATATTTGTTGGACATCCAGTTCAAGATGTTAAACTGGAAGTAAGTGTTAGTAGTAAATACATTTTGCTTGAGACAGCTTCAGGCTTAAGGAACTAGAAATTTTTAAAATTCAAAGCCAGTGAAAAACACTTCCCACATTTCTTAAAGGTGTTGGAGTAACATCCTATTAAATTACACTAAGTAGAACTAATTTTTTAGCTGGGACCAATCAGCTTTCATTATGTACTTACTATGTCCCATAATTATTATTTTCAAAATTTAATATTTATGTTTGTACAAATCAACATTGATGCATTCCTGATTTTCATTCACTTCCATAGTAGTACATATGTATGTATGTATGTATACATGTATGTATAGGATTGTAACTAGTAATCTAAAATATAATGATATTTTAAAACTCTTTTCAAACCTTAAAAATGCTGTGTAAATACAGACTATTATTATAAATGCTAGTTATACTATCAATTTGAAAATATCTTGCTTTTACTATCAGATACTTTGTCAGACTTCAATGTTTTCAAATTTTTCTGTAGATCTTTTACATCTTCATCAAAATTTTCTTTAGTTTTTAAGAAAGAGTATATGAGTTTGAATAGTGTAAAAATATGAATCTAAACAGTTGTTTTGAAACTTAAGATGGTACCCTTGTTTACAGCAACATTGACTGTTATAAAAGTAACTTTATCATTATTTTTTAAATCCTTAAAAGCATAATGCTACATTTAATAACTGAGAACAAAAAATATATTTTTGATGAGTTAAATAGCAAGAGCAATATTTTATCTCCTAGACCTATACTTTTACTAGTATTAAATTATATACATCTACCCCCAAATTTCACTTTGTTTTTTAACATAGGAAAATGTATAGCCACTGTTGGCATCAGTCAGTAAGAATTTATTTAAAAGGTGACTTTTATCTTGCCAGTATTAGTTTATAATCAATTTAAATAAAATGGCTTTACTTCTAACATTATAAAAGTTTATGCTGCTGCATAATGTATAAACAAAGTGCCATGAGAATTAAATATGATTTAGATTGAGTATTTTTAACATTTTGTAAGTAAAAGATCAAGTGTGTTCTGGAACAGTACATCAAAAAAAATTAAGGACAGCCCATTTTGGTAGCAGCTGAGTGGCTCAGTGGATTGAGAGCCAGGGCTGGAGATGATAGATCATGGGTGTAAATCTGACTTCACATACTTCCTAGCTGCATGATCCTGGGCAAGTCACTTAACTCCCATTGCCAAGCCCTTACCACTCTTCTGCCTTGGAACCAATACACAGTATTGATTCTAAGATGGAAAGTAAGGGTTTTAAAAAACATTTTCTTTGGAATGCCAAGTGGAAATGATTTCTCTTAAGAAATAGAAATAGATAATACGGATTTTTTTCCCTTGGATATATAACGAATGGGGAAAATCTAGTCTTATATATGAAAAAAATAATAAAGTGAAATTCTTAAAACTCATTAAAAATTTTGGGTCATATGTAATTCATTAGAATGTGTTTTTATTTGAAATAGCCCACTAACATGTGCTGTTATCGCTGCCAAAAATGCAATCTGCAAACAGAATTGAATATTGAAAATAATGTTTTAATGTTTCAAATAGGAGGAAAATGTTTTCTTTATACATAAGTCCAACTATTATACTTAGTCCAACTATTCTTTTAACAAACTAACTTGCCAGTTTATTAAACATTCTTTTCCAATGTCACCTCCTTCTTGGTACTATTGTTTGTAATATATTCCATTAATGGATAGAATATTGTGTACTGTATTATACAATATATTGTAGTTTTGCTTTTGGTAGTCACAGTAAACTTTTCTTAGTGCATATATTTTATAAGTACTTTAAAAATTAAATTTTTTTAAAAATTTCTTTTGTATTAAGCCATAATCTTCAAGTTCTTTTCTAGATATTTTGGGTATTTTGTGGTCAGTTTTTACTTGCATGAGATAGCATTTTCTATAATTAAGAAAATTAATGATTTTTTCTAGTGGTATTTGTCTTTGATTGGCATTCTTTCCTCAAAAGACTTAGCTAAGTAGTTGTAGTAATTCATTTTCTAGAATGTAGAAGAGAAGTTTGTTGTTGTTTTATAAGGATGGGTCTGCATGAATGGAAAAAAATAAATATCTCTCCAAACACTTAGCTTTGGTATAATTAGGTTTTTTCAGATTTCTTTGCACTTTTCCATTGTAATATAGGATTTTAACCTTGCCATGTTGGCTTAGGGCAAACCTGTCAGTTGCCTTGGATGAAATGTTGAAGGTGGCATGAGCCACTGGGCAGATATCAACTGCCAGTGGACCAAGAGTATAAAAAGCCCTGGAAACCCAGGGCTGGGTTCTTTTCCTGACCTGACTTCACTCTGACCACTCACTTACCCTTTACCCCCTGGGCCCGGGGGGTGAGAGTGAAATGGGTGGTGGGAGTGTGGATCTAGGTAGGACTAGAATAGGTAGGATTTTAAGACCCAATCTTCTAGAGCAACACAATATTATTATTCTCATCACCGACAAGATTAGCCCAAAGATCAACTTTATTTCCTAATCAGAGACTGCTTCACTCTGACCGAGGAATCAGTCACCTTAGACCAGGGGTCGGCAACCTTTTTGGCCATGAGAGCCATAAACGCTACATTTTTTAAAAATGTAATTTCGTGAGAGCTGTACACTGCTAACAGTGCGCACTCCTGTAACAGCGCCTGAAAAAAAAAATTGACTTTATGGCTCCTTCAGAAAGAGCCATATCTGGCCCTCAAAAGAGCCAGATATGGCTAGAGAGCCATACGTTGCCTACCCCTGGCTTAGACCTTCCAAGGATTTCTACTGGCTTCAGTCAGATTATCTTCAACAACAGATTTTAGTATTTCCTAGCCCTCTTACCATTGCCTTGTTCCCTATCCAGTTATCAATAAACCCCATGGCTTTAACCCAGTGAATCCTGTGGTTATTTCCCTATCATCAAAGGCTAAGGAGGACAGGCAACAGGAAGGGATTCTGAGCAGTTTGGGCTGGAACAAATTCCATTGCTGAGGGACAGGAAATTCTACATCCACTTGCTGCCAGCCTGCCATTAACCAATAGGAGCCCATTTTCTCAACAGGGAGGGCCAGCTACCTGATATCTTAAAGGAGCCTGGTGGCAAGCATTGAGGTTTCTCTGGGCACTCAGTTCCCAGGGTTGGATCCTTATACATTCATAAACAAGTTACAAGCCCAACCGAGGCTTGCTCACTCCATCCTTACAACCAGCACCATCCTCCGGCTAGCCTTATTGCAGCTTAAGGCCCCTCTTTCCTACTTGTTAATTACACCATTGATGTAGTCATTGGTTGGGGGGTGGAGATAGAATATGCTATATGAATGTAATGTATTATTTTTATGATTTTCTTGATATTGAACTGGTCCTACAATTTCTGATGTGAATCCAACTTGCTCTTACTATTGTCAGTCTGACTGGAGGGTCCGACCCTAAGACAAATGGGATGAGAATAGGGTGGTATAGCAGAGCTTTATTGGAAGCAAGGGGCGGGGTCCTAGTGCCAGTAAAGGTGACTGTGGGGTCCCAGGGTGGGTCTGTGGGGGACTGGGACTCTCCATTTGTTCCCACCTTCCTCCAGTAAAGCTTCTTATTAGTCTCTTAGCCGAACACCCATCAGTTGGACCAATAATTGTATAATCTTTTAAAATATATTGCTGTAGAAGTAGCCTCTTGGCTAATACTTTTATTGGGTATTGTTGTATCAACATTTAATGTGAATATTTGTCTGCATTCCCTGTCTGCTTTTGTCTTTTAAGACCATAATTCTATTATAAAATAAATTTTGTGAATCTCTTCTTTTCCTCTTTTACAAATGTTTTATGTGATATTGAAATTAATTATTCTCTGAATGTTTGATAAAATTATTTTGTAAATTCATCTGGCATTGTTCTCTTTCTACTATCCTGCAATTGCTTTTGGGATTTGCTTGTATAGTTTTTTTTTGAGATTGGGTTATTTAAATTCTATTTCTTATAGTATAATTCTGAGTATTTCATTTTTTATATGTTCATCTACTTAAGTTAAAACATTTATGTAAGCATATAATTGAGCAAAATGTTTTATAATTTTTTCACATATTATTCATTTGTTGAAAATACAGTTTTTTTATTTAAAAAAACTTTAAACCCTTACCTTCCATCTTAGAATTAATACTCTGTATTAGATCTAAGGCAGAAGAGGAGTAAATGCTAGGCAATGGGGGTTAAGTGATTTGATAAGTGTCACACACAGCTTTTTTTCATTTTTGACACTGCCAGTTTAGTTTTCCTGTTTCCTCTTTTAATCAGAGTAGCAAATGTTCATTGGTTTTTTAAAAATGAATTTGGCTTCTTTGAACTTTTTTGTATTTTTCTTTTAATTTTGTTAATATCTTTGATTTTTTTCAGAATGACTATTTTTGTGCTTATTTGGAGGGTTGATTAGATACTTTTGTCATATTGTCTCAATATTGTCTTTTTCTTTGATGAAAGTTTGCTGTTTCTATGATTTATTCTTTGATTCATTAATTCTTTAAGATGAAGTTATTTCTCCTCCATATAAGTTTTAATACATTTTCAAAGATCTTTTATTGATTATAATGTATATTACATTGTAATCAATAACAATTATACTTAATATTTGTTTTTGTGAGTTTATGATGTTTTAATGCCTTAATATGGTTTTTTTTGCAAATGTCCCATTATCCTTTATATTGAAATCATTTATCCAATTTGGCCTTGTCTTGGTATAGCATGTGCAATGTTGGTCTATGCCTAATTTCTGACAAACTGCTTTCCAATTTTCTCTGCAATTTTTGTCAAATAATGAGTTCTGTAAAAATAAAAAATGACTGTAAAATAATATAGGCAATGAATGATTATGAATTATAAACTGATTTTTGATACTCTGCTTGCTGTGCTTGCAAAGTGTCTTCAGTTTATATCAGTGAAGTGAAGCTCATAAAAGAACTTCTCTTCAGGGCCAGACGCAAGGATGCTAAAGAGACTCTTGTAATAGAAAAACTATTTATTGAAAATATATAAGGATAAAAGAATTTCGAACTCTAAGGGATTCTAACTCCACCCAAATAAAACTCCCTCATTCCATAAGGAACCACTTCTCTTGTTTTCACAGGCTGCACTAATCTTTCCTGATTTGACTAACCAAAATGTTTACTATTCTAAATAAAACTTTCACCATTATTCTTATAATTTTTAACTTTGCCTCTAAGTTATAAAAATAACAAAGGCTAGTTGTTTGAGTCTCAACAAGAATCAAGTTAGGACTCTGAGCCTTAACAGACTCAGAGTCCAAACCAAAGACCAGAGTTTTCTTTGTTCTTCTTAGAGTTAAATAAATCTATATAAAAACAGCAATAGATTTGTGGTGGCAAAAAACTGGAAAAGGAGGGTATGTTCTTCAATCGGGAATGGCTGAACAAATTGTGGTATATGCTGGTGATGGAATACTATTGTGCTCAAAGGAATAATAAACTGGAGGAGTTCCAGGTGAACTGGAAAGACCTCCAGGAACTGATGCAGAGCGAAAGGAGCAGAGCCAGAAGAACATTGTACACAGAGACTGATATACTATGGTAAAATCGAATGTAATGGACTTCTGTACTAGCAGCAATGCAATGACACAGGACAGCTCTGAGGGATTTATGGAAAAGAATGCTACCCACATTCAGAGGAAGGGCTGCAGGAGAGGAAACATATAAGAAAAACAACTGCTTGAACACATGGGTTGGGGTGGACATGATTGGGGATGTAGACTCGAAACTACCACACCAATGCAACTATCAACAATTTGGAAATAGGTCTTGATCAATGACACATGATAAAACCAGGGGAAATGTGCGTTGGCCATGGGTGGGGGGTCAAGGGGAAAGTAGGAGCATGAATCATGTAACCATGTTAAAAACGAATATTAATAAATGCCAAAAAAAACCCACAAATAAACAAACAAATAAATAAATAAATAAATGTAAAGGGAAGAAAAACAGCACTAGATAGTCAATAGTGTTTCCCAAGTTGGAACAAGAAAACACTAATCTCCTTCAGGTCTTTCCCTCAGACAGAGAGGCAAAGATGTTACCTCCTCCAGCCCTGAGAGAGAGTCCCTGTGTGTGACTCCGCCAACTGCCAGAGACTAGTTGCCACTCCCAGAGAGAGTAACTGTCACAGAAAAAAGCATTTGAAATGACACTCTGTCTCATATCTGCTTCAAACTCCAATTCTTTCTCAAGCCAGCTTCTCTACTTCTTATCCCTAAACTAATAAAACAATATTTATTTTCTAACATCATTCTTATAGTTTTAACCCTCAAAGCTTAGATTTTTGGTTTGTCAAATACTAGGTTACAATGGTCATTTACTACTATGTATTTATATATCATATCTATTCTATTGATCCACCACTCACTTTGTAATGTAGTTTGAAAGCTGGTACTACTAGGCCACCTTCCTTCACACATTTTTCATTGATTACCTTAATATTCTTGACTTTTTTTCTTCCAAATGAATATAATTATTTTTTTCTAACTACATAAAATAATTCTTTGACAGTTTGATTAGTATAACAATGAATAGTGTTATACTTAGTATAACTGTCATTTTAATTTTTTTGGCTCATCTTGCCCTTGAGTAATAATATTTTTCCTGTTGTTTAGATCTGCCTTTATTTGTATGAAAAATTGTATCGTAATTGTGTCTACATAGTCCTAAGTTGTCTTGGCAGATAGTTTCAAAGAAGTTTGTGTAGTCATGAGGATCAGGGACAATGTTTAGTCCTCCATCTTGTTGTACATGTGACACAACATCTGTTTATAATTTATTTTTAATGCCAGTCACCTTATCTTACCCTGGCTGGCTTACTGGTTTTTTTTGGGGGGAGAGAGGGTTGAGATACTGGTTAAGTGTCTTTATTTTCATGGAGGTAATTCTTCATTATCCGGGCCTCCAAACAATTATGTTCAGATGTTTATGTGTAGCAAAACAAAATGTAACTTCTGACCCATCCCAAGAAGTACCAATATAGCCACCGGATAGGATAGCACCTTGATGGTATTTGCTATTAGAGTTAATGAAGAGTTAATTAATTATTTGGACTAATTAGATATTTTGGTAAGTAGAAATAGAGAAAGAGGATTGAAGGGGTTATCTTAAGAAGTGTTGTAATAAATTTCTGGGACAAGATGGACACCACTTTGAGTGACAAGATCGGCAGTTGAAGACTTTGGAATATACCCAGATGCCGTGACCCAGGGCAAAATTCAGTTGGAGCCAACCCTATAAATACCCACCAGGCACAGCACAAGTTGGTTCAGTCTGGAGCAGAACTTCGGAGGTGGGAGGTCGAGTGGGAAGGTAGGCCTGTACCTGCAACCCAATTTGACTTACTGAGAGCTAGAGAGCAATCACCATCATTGTCAACAGAGCTGAGAGAGAACAGTAATATTCATCAATAGCCTTCCCTAATCTTTAGCTTGGCTCTGGCCAAGTCAGGCCAGGGTTAGTGTGAGGGTGAAGAACCTCCAATCTCTACCTGATCTAGCAATCTACATAGTTTGATCATTAACCTAGACTATTAGCAATAAGTTTCCCAAATCTTCCATCCTTACCCTTGTTCCTAACCCCATCTAACTAGACTTAAATATAGTGTTTTGTTTCAAAGTACCTTTCCTGAGTGGTGATTATATCCATAGCCCTTGGGAAGGGGAATCAATCACGCAGTCAGATCCAGCAGCATTACCCAATCAGCACACCAATAGCCCTTGTCAATAATCATTCCAACCCCAGGTTGGGGAACTAGAGAAGTTAACCACCTACAACTTCTCAGTGGTTCCCTGCCTGGGCACTGTTAAAAGGGGACAGCTGACAGGTGCAGTTTGGCAAAGCCTGTCAGGTGGGAAGAGGCACAGCCTTTCTGCCAACAGCACCTACACAGAGGCCTGTGGGTGAGAGTGTGCTTTCTCTCCCACCAAAATCAAATCCAATACAACCTTTCAGGGTCTCGTATTATTATCCTCTTTTATAACAGAAGCCAGCTAGAAACTTCATGGTGGTTCCTTAAGAAAATTCCCAAGAGCCTAGGGCAAGTGTTGGAGATAATGGACACTTGGAGGTGGATTTCTCTGAGGGTGGTTGGTTGGATCTTTCCTCTGGAAAACCCTTGAAGAGCTGGTGACAGTTGGTGTTGGAAAATACTAGGATATTTGGGAAAAGTTTGTGGAGAAGGACAACTCTGAGTAGAGACTGGCTGAGTTTTCTCTGTGTCACTACAGAGGGTGTAGGCCCAACACAGAACCTAGAGAGGGCTAGCAGCTGGGAGAATGAGAGTGAAAGTATAAAGGAAAGGTTAAGTTTAGGACTGAGGTAAATTCCCTAAACTAAGGAAACTAAACTTTATTCCAGTACCCAGTCTGCTTCACAAGAGACTTTCTTAGTGCTTGAAAATATCAAGCCTGACTTAACTCCTTAACTAAATGATTAACCCAATATCTAATCTTACTAAGCTATACTAATTAATTATTTTCTTATAAATATTTGAAATCTACTGTCTCCTTTTACTTTCTCTAGCTAGAGATCAATCTAACCACTCTCATAGACTCTCTCTCTCTCTCTCTCCCTTCTATCATAACATTTGGGTACTGGCTCTGTTTATTCTTATACTAATGAAGAAACCTGATACCTCCTGATAGAGAGGTAAAGGACTAAGACCAGAATGAGAGCAATTTTTTAAAACATATTCAGCATGGAAATTTGTCTTGTTTGATTATGCATGTTTTAATGGGTTTTGTTTCTTGTGTTCTCAGTGTATGGTAGGAGAGATCATAATTTGTTAAAACAAAAATTTTTATAAGAAACTGGCCTGTTTAATGAAATATTAATGTAAATGGAAACGTTTTAAAATGTCTACTTCATAAAAAGAAAATTCTATCCTCTACAGCTGTTTACTTATCATGATTGCTTGAACCATTTTTTGAACCCATTTATGACTATTAAAGATGCTACTATGAAGTTTGATAATTAAATGAAATAAGGGTAGTATACAAGTAGAATTCATCTTTAAAATCAATTTGTTCAACATTCCTTATTTAATTTTCATCTAGGTCAGTGGTAAGAGGATCCAGCATGTACTATCTGAAATGATATTGTGAGATTTCCTTATTATCTGGAGCTAAAATGCTTCGTGGTGATCATTTTCATGGGTGAGGAAGAGGATAGAGAATTTTCTTGTTCTTGAATAATACCCTTGTTCTTTTCCAGTAGAGAGTGTTCTCTACCAATTTCTAATAGAACTAAGTTCAAAGCTTTAGCCTCATTGTCAATATAAGTAGTGCTTTTAAAAAATACATATTAATATCTTAAGTTCTAAATTGCATCCGTCTTATTTCCCCCTTTCATATCTATTGAGAATGTAAGAAATATGATACCCATTTTACATATGGAATCATGCAAAACATATTTAGAAGAGAAAGAAGAATTATTTTTCATTGTGAGTCCTTTGTAATTGTCATGGATCATTCTATATGGATTAGACTAGCTAAGTCTTTTATAATAGTGCTGTTACTATGTAGATTGTCTCACTTATTTTGTTATCAATTCATATAAATCTTACGAGGTTTTTTCTGAAACAGCTCTCTTCATCATTTCTAATAACACAATAGTATTCCATCACAATCATATACTACAACTTGTTCAGTCATTCCCCAAATGAAGGGTATCCTCAGTTTCTGATTCTTTGCTACCACAAAAAGAACTGTTAAATATGGGTCCTTTTTTTTTCTTTTTATTTCCTTGAGGTACAGATCTAGTAGCAGTATTCCTAGATCAGCTTTATAGCTCTTGGCCTTCATTACAAATTGTTCTTCAGAATGGACTGTTTCCACCACTGTTGTTTCCATCAACAGTGCATCAGTAATCCAGTTTTCCTGTATCCCTCCAGGATTTGTAATTTTTCTTTCCTGTCATGTTGGCCAGTCTGGTGTTTTCATTTGCATTTCTTTAATTATTAGTGATTTAGAGCATTTTTTCTTAACTATTGATAGCTTTGATTTCTTATTCTGAATATTTGAATATATATCAATTGGGGAATGGCTTTTATTATACATTTGGTTTAGTTTCTTATATATTGAAAAAATGAGATGCCTTTATCAAAGAAACTTGCAGTACAAACCCTCCTTCCCCCCCAGACTCCCCCTTCCCCCATTTCCCTACTTTTCTAATTTTGGCTGCATTTGGTTTTGCTTGTGCAAAACCTTTTTAATTTCAGGTAGCCAAAGTTTTTTTTGTTTTTTTTTTGTTTGTTTTTTTAGTTTCCATTATCCTCTCTTAATCTAGTTTGGGTATGAAATCTCCCATCACTAGATCTGATAGGTAATTTTTTCCATTTTCTCTATCACCTGTTATGTTGAAAAAGTAGGGATTTTAAGAAAGGAAATGGTAAAACAAATTAAATATAAATTATACTGCCTTCCTTGGGAGGAGAGACTACCATTTTAACAAGAAACAGCAATGTGAGAAATCTAAGTTTGAAAGAAATCCTCTGCTTTTAGTTGAAAGATAATCTTCTGGGGGCCGAAGCTAAGGAAGAAATACTTCCTTAATAACCCAGATCAACAATACATTTAAAATTAGAAGTATCTGAAATAAAAAATTTGAGAACACATAGTTCATTTTGCCCTGTTCAAAAATAATAATATATATTTTTTTATCCTGGCTACTTTTAGTAAAAATAAAGTATGTGAAAATTATAAAACACAATAAGCAAGCTTCTTTTTCTTAGTGTCTGCTTATAAGATTATAGGTACCTAATAAAGCCATGAAAAATAGACAGTATATGTTAGAGTTTGCTAACTCATCAAAGCAGTTATCTACAGGTTCCAGAACTCAGCTGAACTTGACTTTTAGAAATAAACTTGGCAAGGGCTTTTCCCAGGTGCTTTTGTAAAGGTATACATGAAATGATACTGACCTCTGCCAGAAACCCCAGGAATTTAGTTCAGAGATGTACTTGTGTAATGGTCATGAAAGAATTAAAACAACACAGATGTGAATTAATGTGGAAAAGTAGGCAAAACACTAAATTCTCATTGTGTGGTTTCAGTGTGGCCGATCCTTTAAAATGCTTTGGTACACCACAATAATTAACGAGTTTAAGAACTTTAAGGTTAGCTACTTTAGAAAAATGAAAGGCCACAGTCTGAATGCCAACAATGAATTGTTTTGGATTTTTTTTTTTGTTAAATTAGAATTAAAGTAAGTTGCAATAATGAAAATAGGTTAAAAACTTCAAAAGTAATCACTCCATACACTTTAAGAGCATAATAAACTTTTAACTATAATTATGCTAATTCTTGTAAAATCATTCTTTTATTCCATTTTTGGATATTTAATGTAAATGAATACAAAAAAGAAAGTTTATAATCTTTAATATGCAAAGGAACAATTCTAAGTCTACTGATTTGAGTAGTAAGAATCAAATACCTTGGGAATAATTCATACATAGAATATTGTTCATTTCCCTGTTAAAGCATTTAAGTATAAGAAATACAGTTTTCAAGTTATGATTAATCATTTTAAAATAAACTTTTTTACATTGATGGCATAAATGAGTATGACTGTTTATTACATTTTACCTATAAAAACTGAACTACTTTATATACTCTTTATGGAAACAGTGCATAGCCGTAAATTAAAAGATGCAACTGTTTTGGATATTTTCCTGGTGATCTTGTGTTTTCCTGCCAGCAGTACAGCTGTTTTAGGTTTTTCAGAATAACATTAAAAGCCATGTGCATAGTGCCAAGCCAGAGGTAGAATGACTCAACTTTCCCAGGAGTAAGTTAGACCAAGATGTGATGAATCAAATTAATGAGTTTAAGCTTAGAGGTTTACATTAGAACTGTGAATGAAACCAGTTCTGATTTGTAATAGTTGACTTCTCAAAGTTAACAAGCATTCTACTGGTGTACTTGAGTCTGTCCATGACTTTACAACTATAGAAGTTGAGATGATCCTTTTTTTGTGAAGGGCTGAGGAATGTAAATTGAAGGTGATAACAGCCTGGGCTCATGACTAGATAAAAAGTAGATCGTTCAGGAACATTTGAAGGGATTCATTTGGCAGATGCAACTTAAACATGGCATGAACACATTTACTTTCAAGGGATCCCTCCATAAGTCTCTTAGAATCTAGGGTTCTGTGCACTTTAGAAAATGTGTGACATTTA
Organism: Gracilinanus agilis; assembly: GCF_016433145.1. Lineage (NCBI taxonomy): Eukaryota > Metazoa > Chordata > Mammalia > Didelphimorphia > Didelphidae > Gracilinanus > Gracilinanus agilis. The sequence continues at coordinate 467,278,179 of NC_058131.1, read as the reverse complement.
ATTTGCTGGTGATTTAAGAGAGCATAGCTTAGGTACAAGATTCTGTGCTCTCTCTTATTCTTCCCATTTCTTTTTGTTGTATTGTTATAGTTTGACAATTTGTATAGGTTTGATAAATATCGACACATGAAAAACAGACACATTGGAAGTTGTGATCATTGAATTATTCAATGTAATGAATTTCTTATTCAAGTTTCATATTCCCTGGACAGGGTTTAAATATTACCCAAACTAGGTACCATATCTGTCATACTTCTAGTATTTAAATGTTTGCTTTGGCCAAAGAGAATAAAATAAATTACTAAATGAATAACAATGGAGCTGAAAAATGTAATTTTCAGTAGTGATAGTTATGACTAGATAAACCCTTCTCATGGGAGCATTTTTTTCCTCTTATTTATCAGCCAGAATAAAGACATGTGGGGCATAGCCAAAAGATTTAGTATTTCTGAACAGAAATAAATAATATCTATCCTACTATCCAGTATAGAAGAATCTTCCATATTTACAATTGATACCAGTTCTACCTCAGGTTAAGCCTCAGAGATATTGGGACCATAGGGCTTCTCATACATTTCCTTTATTATATTTGCTGATGTTTATATGAAAGCTATTTTGCTATCCATGTGTTATATTTCTATTCAAAGTCATGCTTGGGGTGGGAGGGAGATCGCCATTGCTACCAGCCAGTATACATGTTTGGCTTTATTCATTGTTAATTAGTAGAGATCTTTATGGCCACATCTTTTGGAAACTTCAGAGTTTTATGGTTGGTTAAACTGTTATTGTAATTCAACATTAATCTAAGCTCCCAGTAGACACTTGGTAAATTGAATTACACTCCTTTTTCAGCATGGCATAATGAATATAGGCCATGAAGCCAGAAAGTCCCAAGTTCAAGTGCTGGTTCTGGCACATACTAGTTATATTACCTTAGACAAGTCACTTAACTTTTCAGTGCTGTAGGTAACTGACTAGAAATTGCAGAGGGGATGACATACAGAGGTAGAGGGAGTTTCCTCACCCAGGAGTTTCTTATGCCTATAAAATTATAGGTACACATCATTCATTTTCACATATAAAAATTGATTATATGTTAAAGATTTTTGTACTCAGTATTCTTATTAGTTGCTTTGAAAAAGTCTTTATCAATTGCTTTGTACTTTTTATATGAACGCATTCTTTTTTCCTTTTAGGTATCTAAATCATGTTCGAGCTGCCTCACCACAGGATCTTGCTGGAGGCTATACTTCTTCTCTTGCGTGCCACCGAGCCTTACAAGATGCTTTCAGTGGGCTTTTCTGGCCATACAGTTAACCTGCACTTTTTAAACAGTTTATGAGGCTTAGAAATTGGAGTGAAAGCAGAATCTAGCATAAGTAAAACAAGCATGAAATGATCACCACACCCAGGACAATACAGCCTGAGTGCTGCCTCTTAGGGTAGCTATGTGAAATAAAATCAGGATCCAGTGTCATGTAATTGGGAGATGTGTTTTTGTGGAAAAAAATTCATTTCTATTTGTATTTTCCAGAGAATTGAAACAGTAAGCCACATATAATGGAAGATATGAATAATTCATCTATGTATACTTGAGGTTTAAAGACAGACTTGTAAATTTTTTAAAAAATAAAGCGAGACTTTATATTAAACTTTATGGTCTTACTCTTATTATAGCATTTTCTTTGAACAAGTGTTTAAATGCAATTTTTTTAATTTTAATTTTGAGTATTTTCCCATATGTTACATGTTTCACGTTCTTTCTCTCTTCCCCAAACTCCCTTTCACCTCCCTTAGCCAAGGCACAATTCCACTGGGTTTTACATGAATCATTGATTAAGACCTAATTCCATATTGATAGTTGGAATAGGGTTATCGTTTAGTGTCTACATCCCCAATAATATCCCCATCAGCCCATGTGTTCAAGCAGTTGTTTTTCTTCTGTGTTTCTCCTCCCACAGTTCTTCCTCTGAATGTGGCTAGTTTTCTTTCTCAATAAGTCCCTCAGCCTTGCTCTGGATCCTTGCATTGCTGCTAGTAGAGAAGTCCATTATGTTTGATTGTACCACAGTGTATCAGTCTTTGTGTACAATGTTCTGGATCTGTTCCTTTCACTCTGTATCAATTCCTGGAGGTCATTCCAGTTCACATGGAATTCCTCCAGTTTATTATTCCTTTGAGCACAATAGTATTCCATCACCAGCATAAACCAATTTGTTCAACCATTCCCCAATTGAAGGGCATACCCTCTAGTATTCTATTTAAGACTTTTGCATCTATGTTCATTACGGAGATTGGTCTGTAGTTTTCTTTCTCTGTTTTTGATCTACCTGGCTTTGGGATCAGTACCATATTTGTGTCATGAAAGGAATTTGGTAGAGCTCCTTCTTTGCTTATTATGTCAGATAGTTTGTATAGTATTGGAATTAGTTATTCTTTGAAGGTTTTATAGAATTCACTTGTGAATCCATCTGGTCCTGGGGATTTTTTTCTTAGGGAGTTCTTTGATGGCTTGTTCAACATCTTTTTCTGATATGGAATTATTTAAGTATTCTTTTCTTCTACTGTTAATCTAGGCAATTTATATTTTTGTAAATATTCGTCCATATCACCTCGATTGCCATATTTATTGCCATATAATTAGGCAAAATAATTTTTAATGATTGCCTTGATTTCCTCTTCAGTAGAGGTGAGGTCTCCCTTTTCATCTTTGATACTGATGATTTAGTTTTCTTCTTTCCTTTTTTTTAAATTTGATTGACCAGTACTTTGTCAATTTTATTTATTTTTTCAAAGTACCAGCTTCTGGTCTTATTTATTAATTCAATAGTTCTTTTACTTTCAATTTTATTATTTCTCCTTTAATTTTTATAATCTCTTTTTTAGTTTTTAACTGCGGATTTTAAATTTGTTCCTTTTCTAGTTTTTTGATTTTCATGCCCAGTTCATTAATCTTTGCCTTCCCGAATTTGTTAATATATGCACTCAAGGATATAAATTTCCCCCTGAGTATTGCTTTAGCTGCATCCTACAGATTTTGGTAGGATGTCTCATCATTGTCTTCAATGAAATTATTGTTTCTATGAATTGTTCTTTAACTGATTTTGGAGAATCATATTATTTAATTTCCAATTAGTTTTTGATTTGCCTGTCCACGTGCCTTACTAATTACTATTTTTATTGCATTATAATCTGAAACGGTTATATTTCGTATTTCTGCCCTTTTGCATTTGTTTGCCATTTTTCTATGAACATGCCCTAGAACATGGTCCATCTTTGAGAACATGGTCAATCTTTGTGAATGTACCATGAGTAGCTGAAAATTCCTTTTTGTTCCTATTTATTTTTCTCCACATACCTATTAATTCTAATTTTTCTAGGATTTCATTCACCTCTCTTCTCTCTCTCTCTCTCTCTTTTTTTGGTTTGATTTATCTAGATCTGATAGACGAATATTTAGATCTCTCACTAGTATAGTTTTACTATCTATTTCCTCCTTGAGTTCTGCCAGTTTCTCCTTTAGAAATTTGAATGCTATAGCATTTGGTGCATACTGTTGTTGCCTCTTTGTCTATACTGCCTTTTATCAGGATGTAATTACCTTCCCTGTCTCTCTCTTCTCTCTTTTTTTTTTTAAACCCTTAACTTCTGTGTATTGGCTCCTAGGTGGAAGATTGGTAAGGGTGGGCAATGGGGGTCAAGTGACTTGCCCAGGGTCACACAGCTGGGAAGTGTCTGAGGTCAGATTTGAACTTAGGACCTCCCGTCTCCAGGCCTGACTCTCAATCTACTGAGCTACCCAGTTGCCCCCACACCTATCTCTTTTAATCAGATCTATTTTTACTTTGGCTTTGTCAGAAATCATGATTGCCACTCCTGCCTTCTTTTTCTCAGTTGAAGCCCAATAGATTTTGCTCCAGCCATTGTATGTCCACCCCTCTCATGTGTATTTCTTGTAGACAACATATGGTAGGATTTTGTTTTCTCATCCACTCTGCTCTTTGCTTCTGTTTTATGGGCGAGTTCATCTCATTCAAATTCAGAGTTATAATTATCAGCTGTGTATTCCCCAACATTTTGGTATCCTCTCCTAGTTCTACCCCTTCTTCTTAAACTATTTCCTTTTAAACCAGTGGTTTGTTTTAAATCAGTCCCCCTTATCTCCTCCCTTAGTTTACGTCCCTTTCCACCTCCTCCCTTTTTGTTCCCCTCTTATTATTTTTAAGGCCTAATGAATTCCCTCCCCCTCTCTTTTAAATGCAATTTTGATGACATCAAGTCAATATTCAAGCCTATTCTTTTGCCTCATAAAATCTTTTTTCTCCAGTGTCTTTTCAATTCTAGTCCAGACAAATGGGTTTATTTCTTTCTATCAGCAGGTTGTGGCAAGTAAAATTTGAGCTATGATAATGTCATTCTCTAAATTAAAGCCTTAATGCCTATTCTGCTTTGGAAAATGAGGCAAAGTTTGATTAAGGCATTAGAGTCAGACGCCTAGCTGTGAGCCATGGCTTAAACAGGATAATCCAAAGCAAACACAGCTTTTTACCAATCATAAATTTAAAGCCATATCTTAGCATCTAATACTTAAATAGTACCATTCAACTAATATATGAAAAAATCTTATGGCAAATCCTGCGAGATTGAATTTAAGTAAAATTTTACCTTTTGAACATTGCACTAAGTATGATATATTTTCCTATGGCCCTTAAAAAGTTTTCATCCTACAAGAGATTGATTTTATAGCACATATAATACTTGTAAAGGCTTTCTTTGGTCAAGGGTAGGAAAAATATTTGAAGCATTTGAAATAATGGTCCAATTTTTCTAGTACTTTAAAGTTCATAAACTACCACAACCACTTTGTTAGTGCAATAATGATAATAATTAGTTTTAGATAAGGAAACTGAGGCTCAGAAAAGTGAGTTGACCTGACCGTGTGTCATAGCTAGTAACTGCTCGGACTAGGACACAAACTTTTGGATTAAAAGCCCATTACTATTTCTACCACATCATGCAGCCTTTCGTAATGTCAATGAATGATTCCTCTAGTTTCTTAAGAAAACTGAAGGATTTCTTGCTAAATTGCCACTAAAATCTATAATTACAGCTCTAACTACTCCAATTCTGATGTGAAACTATGTTAAAATGTTACATTTGTGGAATGTAAGATAGTGAGTGAGAGCACTTGAACTATGAGTCTGAGGGCCTGGGTTGGATTCCCAGCTACTTAACTACATCACTTTGGGACAGTCACTTGACTCCTCTACCTCAGTGTAAAATGGGACCTATGTGATCTCAAAGGGATATCCTCACTAAAGCCAATGTTCCTATGCTTTCATACATTCACAGTCCTTTCATTTGGTGAGAACATGTATCATGGCTATGAGGAAATTGAGGCACAAAGTTTGTTCAGGGTAGCTACTTAGTGACAAATTAGGAGTAAGTCTTGGATTCTGATTTTCCAGACCATATTCTGATTTTCTGTCCATATTCAAAACTTCTTGCCACTTCTCATGTCTGCTAAGCTCTTAATTAAGAATATTAATATTGAGAGTCTAATTTCATTAACTTGAATGAGATGGTTGCTCACTTCCATAACTTTGATATCTAATTCATACTCTCAATTTTTGCTGTTATCTGTGCATATACTTCAGCTTCAGTGTCCCTCCTAACCCATTCAGACAGTTAAGTGACTTCTACCTTCATGCTATTTCAGCCTTCAGTAAGAATAATCTTATTTTTCTTTAAGGATCCTGAATTCTGAAAATTTCTTTCCTGACTAGTTTTCTGTACTTCTGTCTCTTTAATTCCCCTCCTAAATCTATCCTTCCTCTGGTTCTGGCCTCACTTTCTCTCTAACCATTCAACATTACCTTGCTTTAATAAACAATGTTTTTTGAACAGTTGAATTAACTCTTCATTCAACCACTTCAATAATGCCCTCACCTTCACCTTCAAATCCCATGCTCCTCTGACTATAGACAATTCCTGTCCTGGTAGCCTTCATCCCTTAGTAATTTATACCTTTTTGCCTCCTCTGCCTATTTTCTTAAGTGGTCAAAGGTACAATAAAGAGGAAATGATAAAACCATGTTGATTGGATTCACTACTACTTATACCATGTATTCTCAACCAGACCATCAGTGCTTTTAGTCTTTTATGTTATATTTTGTGCTATTGTTTTATTTTTCTTCAAGCCTGAAAATTTCCAAATATATCCTCTCCTTCCCCTTTCCCATCAGTACATAACTTCTACAGATAGAAGCCATATGAATTCCTGCAGCTCTTCTGTTTTCAGCAACTTTTATACTCAAAAGGTGGTCCTCTCCTGGCCGTACCTATACTATTCACCTGTACCCTGAATCCCATTTTTTCCCTTCTTTTTTTTTTTTTTTAAATTTTTTAAATCCTTAACTTCTGTATATTGACTTATAGGTGGAAGAATGGTAAGGGTAGGCAATGGGGGTCAAGTGACTTGCCCAGGGTCACACAACTGGAAGTGTCTAAGGCCAGATTTGAACCTAGGATCTCCCGTCTCTAGGCCTGGCTCTCAATCCACTGAGCTACCCAGCTGCCCCTCCCTTCTTTTTTTTGATAGTTGCAGCAACTATCCTATTTTATTCAGTCTCTCTCTTCCAGGTATTTCCCTTCAATTTATATCCTGCTCAATTCTGTCCTAGCCTAAAAGGCATTTCATTTCCTTGGCCCCCATTCCTTAACCAAATCTATTTACTTTTCTCCTTTCATTGATTAATTTTTAGAGTCCTCTATACTTAACTGCTTCTTTTCCATACTCACTCCCTTAATAATAAAAACTCTATCTCATTCTTCTGAAATAGGTCTTTCCAAGCCCACTAATAACTCACAAATTACTAAATCTAAGGACCATTTAACTATGGAAATCTTTAACCTTCCTATGCCATGCTACTTATTTCACTAGGGTCCTGCTATAATCTTCATAACTAGGGAAAATCCTATCACTGGATGTTTAACAGGGAGGAAGTGTGACTTGAAATGATTGGAACATTGGTGGGAAATGATAATTCCTAGAATTTGTTACATAGAAGAAAGTAGTCTCATATGTATGCTAAATCTGGAGAAAATAGGTTTCAGAGACTAAAAAAGGACCCAATGGACTAAAAATCCTCTATGGAAAAAGTTCAAAAGGGAATATAAATTCTCAAGAATGATGAGTAACAAGATGGGGGGCAGGAGGAAGAGTGAAAATTACCTAAAGAAGCAAATGTACAAGAACAGGAATGTAAAAACAATTTGCATCTTGTTTGCTTTTTTTATTATTATTATTATTATATGGTTTTATTATCAGTGTTGTCTTCAAATATATCTTATTCAGCAGAAAGCAAGAAAAAAGTAGTTCAACAAAATTAATCATTTTAAGATTAAAAATTTATATCCCAATGCTTCAAGTATCATATTTTTATAAGAATTTATTAATAACTTGAAGAAAAAGGAAAATGGTAGCCTTAGCAAAGAGAAGGATGCCAGCCCAGGAGCATAGGAAGAAGAGCAAGGAGGTGGGGTTACACAGGACTTGTCAATACAGCCTAAGGACACAATGTAGGGAGGAAGAAGGAAAGGGATGCTGGGTAATGTAGTTCAAAGGAACAAAATTCCAATTACACACCATATAACTGAATAGGCTAGTACCAATATGCTGGTAATAAAGAAAAAGGATAAATGTGACTGACCTGTAAGAATGTTGCCCATGCATTAAGCTAAGAATGTACTGAGTTGCATGAGGGAAGTAAAGGGCAAGAGGGTAGCTTGAGGGTTGGTGTTTTTTAGATCTGTTGGTGGGAAAAAAGGGATGTGACCATTCTTTTCAGTGGACAGGATGTGATAATTGACATCAGAGAAGGCAGAGTTGTTGTATCCTTTTTTGATTGTTTTCTTTACCAAGAAGAATGATGTTTGTACTGGAAATGACCAAAGAAAACTGCTAGAAGGAAATTCATAGGGCAGAGAAGGTCCCAGTTGAAAGACCATTCCAGGGAGCACCTAAGTGTCTCAGTGGTTAAGAGAGGCAGTCCTGCAGATGGGAGGTGTAAATTTGACTTCACACACTTCCTAGCTGCATGATCCTGGGCAAGTCACTTAACCTCCACTGCTTAGCCCTTACTGCTCTTCTGATTGGTTGATGGTAAGTAAATAAGTATCAAGCCAAGAGGTTTATAGTTAAGCAATTAGTGTAAGTCATTTTTTGAGCTCTGAGAATACAGATATAAGTAGAAAATTTTTGCATTCAAAGAGCTTACATTCTAATGGGGTGAGATACAGAGAAAAGGTTCAGGAGTATAGCCTAGAGAGACAATGAAGATACGGTTGACTTGGGCTGCCTCCTTAAAATAGAGGCTGTGAATGAGGAGTTTTGGGGGGAGAAAGGGCCTCTTCAGAGGGAGGTACTGAAGAGGTAGAAGGGAATTAGAATATATGAAATCCAGGTGTGGAAAGAGCTTCCAGGGAGAAGAGGCTTCTGTTCATTGTAGAGAAAGACCAGAAGAGTCAGGAGTGCAATCCTGAGAGGAATGAAAGCATGGCTGGCCTGGGCAAGCTCCTTAAAAAAGGCAGTTCTGGAAGGAACCAGTCAATCAGAGAGAGAGGCCACAGGAGTGGGGGCTACTTCCAATTTCTGAAGTCCAGGGGTAAAATTAGCTTCCAGGGTGAAGAGGTTTCTGAGGCATCACAGAGAATAAGTAATAATAGTTGGAAAAGTTGTGTGCAAAGATGGCCATGGATCCTTGGGAGCGTACTACTGGACTTTTTTTTTGTTCCCCTCCATGGTTCTTGAGACATTAATTCTGGGACTAGTAGGTTCAACGGTGATTAATGGGGTTGTCCTAGTTCTCCTTGATAAATTCAAGCTATCTGGTCCATAAGATTAATTCCTTAGATACAAGAAAAGGTTACTGCTGAGTCAGTCACTGATACATAAAAAATAGGAATATGGGAAAAGAATAAACTGTCCAGATTTCAGCCTACAAACTACAGGCTAGTGAACTGCAGTTTGATTCTTGTCAAAATTCTGTAACAAAATAAAGTATATCAGGAGAAAGCTATAGCTATGGTTTAACAAGATTTTTAGCAAAGCGACTTGATAAAATGACTCATTACTATACTGGATGTTTTAAAATGTAGATTAATAAACTGTAATAGATTTAGATAGATTCAGAGCTAGTTAATTAACTCAAAATTCAATTTTTCAATGTAAGTATCATATCAGCATAGTTATTCTATTTTTTGTGTTAACCAGCTTACTAACTAGCTCTATCTCTGCATGTGAAAACAAGTATATTTCATATATGTAAGCTTTAGTAGCTTAAAACTGCACTAAGGGGGGCAGCTGGGTAGCTCAGTGGATTGAGAACCAGGCCTAGAGATGGGATGTCCTAGGTTCAAATCTGGCCTCAGGCACTTCCCAGTTGTGTGACCCTGGTCAAGTCACTTGACCCCCATTGCCTACCCTTACCACTCTTCTGCCTTGGAGCCAATATACAGTATTGACTCCAAGATGGAAGGTAAGGGTTTAAAAAAAACAAAAACAAAAAAAGCAACTGCACTGAGACTTTTGGTATGCTCTGCAGACCAACTTTTCTTGAGCTCCACAACAAACCTATAAGGTACATTTGGCTCTTACCATGTTTATTTAAAAGAAAAGAAGTCCCAATAGATTAAGTGGGCCTAAGGTCACAGAGCTATTATATGGTAGGAGTGAGCCTTAATCTCGTCTTCTGACTCCATATCCTGCCAAAGGGAAGTAAGACTGTGAGGATAATGAGTTTATATGTAATTTCACTAAATTAAAACATAGTAAGACACTGATTATTCGTGTCTTTATAGAATAGCCACTATATTTCTTACTTCCATATAGTCTTTCCTCAAAAGAAAAAAGTAAACTTTTCTGTGAAAGTAAATTTAATCATCTTTATAATTTAGCAACTAAGATGTCATTCTGATAATCTTAAAAACAGTTATAAAAGGCAAAGGAAAATTTATCTAGTCTCAATAGCAAAGTGACACAATACATAAGCTTCAGGGAATTACAAATTGCTTTTAGTGCCACAAGGAATGGGGGGGGGGGGGGTGGAGTTAGAAATATTTCTGATCATGTTTGTGAACCACTTTGTGATTGTTCTTCTTACGAGGTTTTACCTGTTCTTTGGCGTTTAAAAGGAGGCCCCTCTAGATTTTCTGTAACAAAACCAAATAGACTTATGTTAGGTAATGTTTCAAATAACTGACTTCAAACTTAACAGATGACAAAAAATGGAAATAGTTAATGTTGGCAGGATTGTAGAAAGCCAGGAACATTAATGCATTGGTAGGGTTGTAAATTAGTAGTATATCCATTCTTGAAGGCAATTTAAAATTAAGTACATAAAGTGACTAAAATATCCAAACATTTTGACCCAAAGATCCATTGCTAAGCATACACCAAAGGGGATCACTGATAAAAAGAAAAGCTATATATGCACTAAAATAGTTATAGCAGTATTTTTTATGTTAACAAATGAAAACAAAATAGATTCCTATTGAAGAATGACTAATAAGAATATAATATTATGGTACTAGAAGATATGATAAACATGATGAACAAAAATGCAGATAAAAAAACAAAAAACAATCAAAGCTGAATGCTGTAATATTATAAAGAATATGCTTGGTTTCTCCTGCTCCTTAGCAGAGGTCAGGATCACTGACTGTGCAATACTGCATATAATATTGAATTTTTTCAATGTGATGATTATTTTTGCTAAAGTTTTTTTTCCCTTTCCCTCTCTTTTTAAAAAAAAAGTTCTTTGTTATAAGTGATGGCTTTTTGGGAGAGAGGGGGAATATGAGGAGAAATCGAAACAATGTGAAAACAAAGGATATTAAAATCTCTTACAAAAATTAATAGAAACATCATAAGAATCTTGAGATTCTTAAATCAATGTGTTAAGATATATGCTTTATATACTAGTCTTCAGAATCGAATGATAGAACAGCATTATGATGCAATGGAAAGACTGCTGGGTTTAGTCAGAAAGCCTGTTTTTAAGTACTATCTCTCCTACTTACTAATTATGTGATACTGAGTAAGTCACATACTTCTCTGAATCTGTTTCTTCATCTATAAAATGAAGAAATTAAATTAGATGATTTCTGACATGCTGTCAACTTTGAATCTATGATCCTATGATCACTTACCTAGCAACAACATAGCAGGTACACAGTAAAATAAATACAATAAAACTAAACTACAACTGAATGGAAAATGATTAAGTCTTAACTATTACACCAGTTTGTTTAACCTCATTCTCGAATGGCTGCTAGAAAAGTTATGTGTAAAACATTTAAACTTATCCATACCAGCTTTCAGAAATTGCTCCCCTTGGGTCATTGGCTGGTTCTTATAGAGCACAGAAGCTGGGACCTGGAAAGTGAGGCATACCATTTCCTTATTAGGAGCTACATTCCTTACAAGGTGAACTGAACTGCATCCTTTTAAAGAAACACCTAACAAAGTTTCAGCTCGCTGCTGAACATCTTTAGCAGGATCATCTGCTTTGGAAAAACTATAACAGTGTACTTTGGGAAGTAGTTCACTGCTTTTGGATTGTCCACTTAAAAGACACTGAAAAATACTGAGGAACTCAACAGCCATTGCTGGTAAATTCATAACTATGTGCACAAATGGTTTTCTTTCCTTTGATGGTTGTTCCACCAGCTTCATTAACTCTTCTCTTACTGGTCCTTGAAGGAAGTCCTTCCCATCCATGTTAAAGACTTTTACTTTTTGGTCCACTTTATTTAGTTTACAATTGTGCAATAGCCATTTGTAGGATTCAGGATTGAGATCATTGGCAAATACAGTGCAGTCTTTCTTTGCTACTGGGATGGCAAAGGGCCCAACTCCAGCAAAAACATCAAATAAAACATCTCCAGGCTTGAGAAGTTCTGTAATGCGGTTATGTTCTGTGCTGAGACGAGGATTCCAGTACACTTTTGAAAAATCAAATTCATAGGCATAGTTGTTTTCTCGAACCTGAAAAAGGTATATTTTGGTTAATAAGGCTATTTCTAAATTCCTGATGTTAATATGTAAATATTTGCATAAGACTGGACATTTATAAGTATTCTTAAATGCTAGAGCTAACAGCAAAGAGCAGAGCATTCAAAATACATTTAATTAGTAAACTAGTGTTTATAATATCCTAGAGACTAGTTAATTTCTTGCATTAGACTTTTCTGAGAAAAGCCATTTCTTCAAAGTCAAATGGTTTTCCCACCTTGTCCTAAAGGGCCATAAAGTACTTCCTCAGGCATATAAGGAATTTTTTTTAGATAGGCCAATAGACTAGCTTAATTATGTTCTTATATACAACCAGATGGAAGGAGAAAACCTATAACCTGAAACATCAAACCACACATTTCCATAGTAGGTAGGTAGGTAGGTAGGTAGGTAGACAGTTATTTTGCAGTTGGTAACCCCAGACCACAAAGTCATGTCTACCATTTGGATTTTTGTCTGTTAGAAGGAAGCATGAGATAAGTATCAGTGGCAACAATGATGGAAATGGAAAGTCTAAATTCATTGTCATTCTGCATTTTTAAGACTTTGTTACTTTGGGGTTTTGCTGGTTTCAAGTCTAGGAATCTATGTGGCAAGGACACAGAACTAGAAATTTTAGATGATAAACCAAATTTTAAGCTGTTGAGAACCAATGTAATGAACTGATCAAGTGAACTAATTTTTTTCATGCTTTCTTCCCTTTGCCAAATTTTAACTTATCTTGGTTAAATTATAATGTACATGATATAAAGACTTGAGAAAAAAATTGAATAATTTATAACAATGCTTTGTGATTATTATAGATATGAAATATCAAAATCATAAAAACTCTATTAAATATTTAATATTCTTGCTTCATGCTCTCATTTTTCTGGGTTAGTTGCCATATATATTTACATATATAATGTGAGTGAAAAATTTCCTATCCCCTTATGTGAGGATTAATTTTAATGTTAGCAGTAGTATTGAGTTAATCATAATTATAGTTCTAAAATAGTTAAGTAATGTTATCATAAGTGATGATTTTGGTAGGTCTTTTGTGATTATTTTAGTGTAAGTTTTAAAGTAAGATATCTGCTTGAATACAGTTAGTCATTGTTAGCATAGGCCTCAGTTTTAACCTTCGCCTTTAAACTTGTTATATCATGCACACAGCAATTATGGTCTTGAACTTGTGTCTGGGTCTTCATTAACACTGAGGCTTTTCCCTTGGTTAGAAGCCTGGTGACACTCCTTCACCTTTATATACACCCTAGTATCCATCATTAAGCTTTTACCCTGCTTGGGAGTCTGGCACCTCCTCCTTACCCTGGTCATCTTAGTATATACATCATCCTTGACATCATCAGGCTTAGAAAGTACGGTTCACGCTCCCCCACTCCCCTCTTGTCTATCAAATGACTTTCAAGTCATCACCAAGTGACTTCTTCTACCAATGAGAAGTATTTCCTGATTATTTCAACCAATCCACATCTCTATTTTTATAACTGTCTTGGATTATTTCAAAAATTGTGATATTCTTAGAGTATAAAAGAAGTCCTTTCATAAGGCTTGGAGTCTTTTGGTCTTGACCAGGAGTCCGGCTTTATTGTGAGACTAGCCCTCTCCCAATAAACCTATTTCTTTTTGGCTTGGAGACTTTGTTTCTCTTAGTTGTGTTCTTGTGCTTAGAAATTATACAACAATTAAAAATACATATAAATAAAACTAACTTTTGATGTCTCATTTTAAGGAATCATCTTACAAAAACATGACACTAGGAAATGCAAATGTGATCTTATTGCATGAAGATTCTCCAGCAAAAATCTAAAGTGACCATAATCAAGTATTCGTAGTTTAACATCAAAATGTTTTAACATTTTAAGGAAAAGCATGTATATATGTCAAATGAATACAAATATGAATTAAACTCAAGTATTTTTCTACTCAATAGGGTTGTAAAAATACAAAACCAGAATAACCTCTAGTTGTCTAAAAAAAACCATTAAGAGCCATCTGTAGATACAAAGAAACTTCCCAGAAGTGTAATTGTAGATCCCATCTCTGAGAACAAATCATTGTAAAGAGTTGAAAAAAAGTAAAGAATATGTACACTTAATACTTAAAACAGGATAAAATGTTTCCTAATAGGAAGACACTACTGAATATCCCCCATACCTATTGCTATTCAGTGCTGTTACCAAAGGGTAGCAAAATTCCAGGTTAACCAGAAATTAACAGCCCTTTACACTGTTAATTGAAAGACAATGACTATCTACTTAAATATTATTGTAAAATATTACATTTCTTAAACTTAAAGGCATAATTTTCTGCTACAGGATAAAATTAATTGCTATTTGCTTTTATATAATGCTATGTCCTCCCAATTTCAAAGCAGTCTGGGTTTTTCTTTTTTTTTTTTTTTTAAAAAACCCTTACCTTCCATCTTAGAATTAAAATTGTGTATTAATTCTAAGACACAAGGGTGGTAAGGGTGAGGCAATAGGGATTAAATGACTTGACAAGGGTCTCACAGCTAGGAAGTATCTGAGGTCACAATTGACCCAGGACCTCCCGTCCTTAGGCCCTGCTCTTAATTCACACTGAACCACCCAGCTGTCCCCTAGGGAGTATGGGGAGACCAATGAATACTTAATAATTCTAATCTGAACAATATTAAAAGAATATTTGTGAATGCTTTAAAAGGCATGGTGTTCCTATACCTAAATTTTCAACAAAACCAAAGTTCTCAGTAGCTAACAAGAATAATCTGTATTTTGCTTCCATCTTTTAAAAAATTCTACTTTTCTAACATTTTGCTACCAGGGCTTATTTGGGCTCTTTTTTTTTAATTAAAATTTTTTTTAAAAATTACACGCAGAAACAATTTTTGACAATTGTTTTCTGACATTATGCTATTTAGATTCTCTCCCTCTATAGCTCATACCAGTGCTTTCATGCAATATAGATTTCCATATTCCTCAAAACATGACAAAAGAAACAAATCACACATATAATAAAAAACTCATGAAGGAAAGAAAGTGAAAGACAGTAAGGCTTATTTTAAACACTTGTTCTTTAAAAGAGTAGCTTTAACTTGTTTCCTAGCCTAGGAAGAACATTTTGAGAATTCCATTATAGGCTGTACTTCTGATTGTCCAGAGCTTATTCCACAAGGCTTCTTACCCCTTTCATATTTTCCTCCCCTCACCCTTTTCAACTTCTTTTTATGAACTGTCTTCCCCTATTAGAATTTAAGTGCCTCAAAGGCAGAGACTGTCTTTCTCTTGATAGTTATATTCCCAGGGCTTAGCACCCAGCCTGACATATATAGTGAGCAGTTAATAGATGTTTTCTGATTGATCTAAATTTACTCACAAAGGTACAATAACAAGAATAAAAGTTTTGGTAAACATAAGCTGTTTTAATGACAGGTAGAAGGGGCAAGACAAATTTATTCAACATTGCCAGGGTGCTGAAATCTAAAAGGTTGAAAGAATATTTATTTTTAAAAAAAAAACTCAGTTTTTACATTAGCTACTTGGACTTTGACCATGACTCTTGACATAACTGATGAGAAGAAATACTGTACCTTGGTTATCATGTTCTCCTCTCCACATAGCACTTCCATCTGAAAATTTCTGTAAATATTATCAATAGTATTGATCTTATTTACTGCTGAAGTGATGCCTTGGTTTTTGTCAATTATAACTTGGCCTGAAAAAAATAGGGGAAAATTTTTTGATAAATTTTCTTTAATGTTTACAAAATAAAGCTAGAAATTGCATATTTTAAAATGTAAACATATTTTCCTCAAAACTGCAGCTAGAATGTGTTGAAGGTATGTAATTACAAAAGCCTCATGTTCACTGGGGCTATTTGATGGCTCAGGAATTTAAAAAAAAATTCCATAGCTGAAGCCCCTTGAGTGTGTTTACCTAAGCATGAGGTGAGGGACAGGAAGTGATGATATTTTAAAATATCAACAAAACCAGTTGAGTTTCTAGCTGTGGGTGATAGGTAAATGTTTATTTTGTAAAATATTTGTGAAGAAAATAAAATGTTTATAAATAAAAGAATTTTTTGGGTCTTTGACTCTGCACAGGAATCAATTTTTATAGAACTTCCCCTACCCAGCAATGAGGATCTACACATCATAGTTTTATAGTCTAGGGCTAGGCTATGGACATTCCCAATGTCACATATTTGTCAGAAACGAAGCTGAATTTGGAAATTTGGAGTCTTCATTCAATGAGTTCTTCATTCAAAGCACTGCTTTCTACCTGCTATGCTTTACTTGTCATTACAGGAAAACTGAACAATAAACATATCTATTAAAATAACAATTATGCTGTAATCAGATACCATAGGTTATAATGATTATTTCAATAATTATAATCATCTTGGTCAATATAAGAGGAAGTCAGGGGCAGCTGGGTAGCTTAGTGGATTGAGAGTCAGTCCCATAGACGGGAGGTCCTGGGTTCAAATCTGGCTTTAGACACTTCCCAGCTGTGTGACCCTGGGCAGGTCACTTGACCCCCATTGCCCACCCTTACCACTCTTCCACCAAGGAGCCAATGCACAGAAGTTAAGGGTTTTAAAAAAAGTAAAATTTAAAAAAATATATAAGAGGCAGTCAGGAGAGGCAGTAGGTAGAGCACTGGGCATAGAGTCTTGAAGAGTTCAAATCCCACCTCAGATATTTGTGCAAGTCAATTCACCTCTATCTGCCTCAGTTTCCTCAGCTGTAAAATGGAGACAATAACTCTACCTGCCTCCCAGGGTTGCTGTGAAGATCAAATGAGATAATACAGTGCTTGGTACATAAGTGCTTAATATATGCTTCTTTCCTTACTTTTAATTAGTTTCTTTTTAAAATAATATTTTATTGTATGTTTTTCCCCAATTACATGTAGAAACAATTTTTGACATTTGTTTTCTGATACTTTACAATCCAAATTTTCTCCTTCCTTCCCTTCCCAAGAAAGCTATTTAATATAGATGATACATATATACATTATCACGCAAAACCTATTTCCACATTCGTCATGTGAAAAACATATCACACCTACAAGAAAAAAACTCAGGAAGAAAATAAAGAGAAAAATGGTATGCTTTGATCTGCATTCAGACTCCATCAGTTCTTTCTCTGGCAGTAGACAGCATTATTCACTGAATTCTTCGGAGTTGTCTTGGATCATTGTATTGCTAATAAAAGCTAAGTCATTTATAGTTGCTCATCATACAATATTGCAGTGTGGTCCTGGTTCTGATAATTTCACTTTTCATCAATTCAAACAAGTCTTTGTAGGGTTTTCTGAAATTGTTCTACTAGTCATTTCTTATGGCATAATAGTATTCCATTACAGTTAAATACCACAATTTGTTCTGCCATTCCCTAATTACTGGACATTCCTTTAGTATCCAATTCTTTGCCAATACAAAAAGAGCTGCCAAAACTATTTTTGTACAAATAGGTTCTTGTCCCCTTTTTCTGATCTCTTTAGGATACAGACCTAGTAGTACTGGATCAAAGAGTATGTGGTTTTATAGCTTTTTGGACATTATGGTTTCTTTTTTCAACAATAGTTTAGAAACCTTTAAGAGACTATCCTGAAATGTAAAAGAGGATTTAATTTAGAAATCTAATAAAATTAATAAAAAATGCAAATGAATAACATAGTTGCAATTCAAATGAAATACTTTATAACAATCTGCCTACAAAACTTTCAAGATTGTAATATAAAAGGCCAAAGCTCTAATTTTGCCACCTTCTTAGGAATCAAAACTGAATTCCTAGAGTAGTTAGCTTGAGGTGAAGAATGAAATTTATGTGGAAAACCAAAAACCTTTACATCAATAATTAAAGGTTTTTTTTTTAATTTTAAACCCTTAACTTCTGTGTATTGACTTATAGATGGAAGAGTGGTAAGGGTAGGCAAAGGGGGTCAAGTGACTTGCCCAGGGTTACACAGCTGGGAAGTGTCTGAGGCCAGATTTGAACAATAATTAAAGTTTTTAATTTTGGTGGGACAAATGGGTGTGGGGTAGGGATGGTCAGAATCTGAAATCATTGAGGTAGGCAAATCCCTGTGAGGATACTTCATCTATCAATGCATCACAATCAAATATCTTTACTTAGTGCCTACCAAGTTCCAGACCCTGAGGCTACAAAGAATGGAACATTTCCAACTTACAAAGAATTTATATTCTAAAGAAGATTCCCTTTAGAATGTAGGTATATGAAGGATAAAGAGAATAACTCCAAATAAATATATAGTTGTTAGGGAGTGAGATCACCAGCAGTTGGGGTGTCAGGAACAATTTCACAAGGAAGGTGAGATTTGAGCTGCTTCAGAAAGACAAGGAGTCATGAAATGGAGATGTGGAAAGTATAAGGGGCTGTACAAAGGCCTAGAGATGGGAGATGCAGGAGAGCAGGCGAGAGTATGGGAGGAGCAGTAATGCACAATAAGGCACTAGAGACATAGGCTAGGCCAGGTGGTGAAGACCTTCAAAAGCTAAACAGAAGAATTTATATTTATCCTAAAGGCAGTAAGAAACCTTTCTTTTGTTGTTTTTTTGTTGACTGAATAGGGAAATGACATAATTGGAACTTCAGGTAAATAAATCACTTTGGCAATTGGAGAAAAGATAAGACTACAGTGGGAAGAGAATTATGGAAAACCAATTATTAAGAGACTTGCAGTAATCTAGATGAGAAATGATACCTGAACTAAAGTGGAAGCTATGTTAGTTGAGAAAATGGGTTAAGAAATAAAGATAGAAGTGATAATATTTGGCAACTGACTAAATGCTTGAGGTAAGGAAGAATGAAGAATGAAGGTGACACCAAGATTATGAACCTGAGAGACAGGAAGAAAAAAATGTGTCTTTAACAAAAATAGGGAAATATGGAAGAAGGGTGGTTGTAGTGCAGAGAGGGCAAATAAATAGATTGTTTTAGGTCTATTGATTTAATCAAATAGAAAACAGGTATATAATTCAAGATTAGGGCTAGACATATAGATCTGTGAGTCATCTGCTTTGGGATTATAATTAAACCTATAGGAATTAATGAGGTCACTAAGAGAGAGTATATAGATCAATAAGAGAGTCCAAGACAGAGTCCTGGAGAATGCCTATGGTTAAGGAATATATAATGAAGCCTATAAAGGAGACTTTGACAACTTTTGTTTTAGAGAGTAATCCAAGTGATTCTACTATAGTCAAATAGCCAATATATAGTAGAGATGCAACTTGAACTGTTTTTAGGCCTCTCTATCCACTATGCCCACTCCTTAAAAATATTTCTGAGAATTTCAAAGTTCCTGTGTGAGGGGGAAAAAAAATCATGAACAGGAACGCCACAAGGGATTTTGTTCATAATTATGTAAGAGCTACTCCTAGTATTCAGTAATCTCATCATCTCATTTAATTGACAGTCCTCACTAAAAATAAAGTAAAAGAAAACCATAAAACTGAGTTCACAAGTCTTCCTTGAACAAAATGCTAGATAATCCTAATTCCAAGACCTAATAATTACATCTAAAAAACATTAATTTGCCTGGGAAATGCTAATGATATTTAATATTTATGCTATTAATTCTTCATAACTCTCTTCAGCAAACTGGTTTTATACTAATTATAAAGCTATTCAGGATGAGTAACAAAGGATTGATGAACCTGGCTTAAAATCTACATCTATAGTTGTAGAAAAATAAACAATATAGTCAGACCAAAAGTTCACAAAACCTTGGATCTTAACTTAGCCCTAAAAACTAATAATTCTTGACACGTAAAGGTGCCCATAAAAGCCATTTAGGCTTGTTGATCTACAAATCTTACAGAGTATTTAAGATGGCTTTTTAAATTTTCCTATAACCTGACAATTGTAAAATAAAACTCTTGTTTTTGGTCCAGACTTTTGAATTCACTGGCTGGCCAGAGAGGAAAGGATATACTCTGAAAGGAAAAACAGAACTTGAATTCCCATGTGAAAATTCCCTCCCCAGATCTAGATCCTCTATTCATTTGTAAATTATAATCTTAGAAAATTTCCTGAGACATAAAGATTAAATGACTTGTCAATAGCATAGCTAGCCTATGCACTTGAACCCATGTCTTCATGAGAATAGCCCTCTATTCACTGTCATTTGCCTCTTTAGACTATATATAATTAAAATTAGAACCTACACACCGTACCCAAGTTTTTCTACATTGTACCTACCAATTAACTGTTTGAATGGTAATTGATGATCTCGAAGGTTTAGATGGGCTATATGTCCAATTCGGCTAAACCCTGAAGTTACATCTTGACCTTCAGGAAGCACAGCTCTCAAGATTTCTTCTGTCTTAAAGTTTTCATAAGTTAGCTCCAAACTATAGGAAGAAATCTTGGGGTTAACATTAAGCTCTTTTAAAAGAAGACGTTCTGATTCTTCAAATGAATCATCAGAGATGATCTTATAAGGGTCCAGCATAACAAGTTTATTTCCTTCATCCTTTGGATCATCGATCACACGTTTTATGCCTGGACGCTGTAGCATTGCTTTTTTAAGGGATCTTACCAATTTATTTACCATTTCTTTCCTCACTTTAAGTACTGGAATAGTAATTATTTTTTTGAATGCAGTTCTATCAAGTTTTGTCATTCCACGAACTTGAGAAGGTGGAGAATACAATTCAGAGTCAATTTTGTTCTTGTCTATTTCTGGCATTGTAGAGAATTTGTTTCTTTGACTGAACAAATAAAAAGCCAATGTTTTATGAAGACTCTGTACAAGTGATGTATAAATGAAAGGAATCAGTGACTTCGATGTAAGTATTCTACAATGATATGTTTTCAGAAATCCTGAGTATCCAAGTGATCTCCACAGAATCCTAAAAAAAAATTAATAAAATATAAAAATATAAACTTAAATGCAAGGTATTCAGTAATATACAGGTTTCTGAAAACAAAAGTCAAGATGCAACCATATGAAATAATTCACAATGAGTTTGATGCAGCTAAAGGAGCTATCACACAACTACAATACAAAGAAAAAAGTGGAAAAAACTCTTCTCAAGGAGCCTGAATACAAATAGTTAAGAGATGGAAGGTATTAGCAGAGGGGTAGTGTAGGGGGAGGAGGGTGGACAGAAAAGGCTTCACAGAGAAGATGGTAACATAAATTGCACCTTAAAGGAAGTGCCATATCTTGTGGGAGAGCCATCCTACAATATGAGGTATGGACACTGCAAATGCATTGTGTACAGGAAATGGAATGCCTTTTGTCAGGAATAGAGAAGGCCAGTATGGTAGGATCAAAGTCAACAAGCATTTAATAAACATCTACTATGTGTGCCAGATGTACGAAATGCATATACAAAGGCAAAAAATTAGTTCCTGTTCTCAAGAAGTTCACAGTCTAATAGGGGAGACAGCAACTACATACAAACAAAATATATACAAGAGAAAATGGACCAAAGAAGAGTAATGTATAATAAAGCTGGAAAGAAGATAAGCACAGTCCCTCCCACTCATGAATAAATTTAAAAACCAAAAAAGTTTATATTTTATCATGGACATGATAGGGAACCACAGGAGTTTACTAAGTAGTAGAGCATACTATATTTGTAAAATTCATCTAATAATAATACAAAAAGCAGGCCCAGATATTTGTCTCCTGAATGAACTTTAGGGGAAAAAGAAAAAATAATCAACTAATTTGTTAAAAAGTCATTTGAATAAAAACATTTACATAATTTTAACAATGATTTCCTTTAGACAATTCTTACATTTTGTTTAACTGGGATGTTAATTACACCTGACAAAATATTCTCAACTTTTACAGGAGCTAACATTTTGCATTCATCACATTTCTAAGCAGTCTGAAAAACTCAGATTTGGGGACTAAAATGCTAATAATAATTACTTCTCATATTTCCATAGCGTTTTAAATGTACAAACCTTGATCGAAGCCACAAGAAAATAAGCAAACTTTAACACTGCGTGGTATAATGGAAGAGGCTGAATTTGTAAGCTTTGGATGTGGGTTCATTCATTTCCCAGCTCTGCCACTTATTAGTGGTGACCTCGAGAAAATCATTCAACAAACTCTCTGGTCTTTTCCTCAGCCGTAAAGAATAGACTACCCTTCCAGTTCTAAGTCCAGATGACTGACTGACGCTTTGACTTCAAAGCTCTGGCTACTTAATCAAACCAAAAGGGTTTGATTTCAGACCTAAGAAAGTCACAGAATAACAGGCTCAGAGATGTCCCTGGGTGAGAGGGCGCGGGTCCCAGATTTCTGACTCTCCAGGTAAATATCGTGAGATTTTCCCTGAGTAGAGCAAGAATGGTCAGAGAAGTTGCCAACGGTCATTTCTCGCAGCGTAGTCTGATACACGTGTTCTCCCACCAGGGAATAGGGCCCCAGTGGTCACTGTTCCTGATCCCTTTCCCTATATCCCTTCCATCAGTCACAGCCCCCAACCCTTTTAAGCTCCCCACCTCTAGCTCCCGGCTGGGGGGGCAGTTGAAAAACTCACAAGAAGTACTTGCACCTCATGGTCCTGAGAAGGGGAAGAATACAGTCGAGGAACGATGACGTAATCACTCTATTTGAGAGAGGGGCGGACCCATAGCTAATACGCCATCAAATCGCGCTCATCTCTCCCTCCTTTTTTCTCCCCTCCCCTCCACTCCGAAAGGAGGCTGGGTTCCGTGGGTCGCCCCGCTGCGGCTATAGCTGGAAGTGCGCGCGTGCGCGCGAGAAGGGAGTATGGCCCTGTGGAGTTGGAGGCGGGGTCGGCACTGATTCTGGAGGAGGAGGAGGAGGAGGAGGTTGAGGCGGCATGGAGAAGTCTTGGGGAAGCATCAATGCCTCTGAACGGGGCTGGTATGTCACTGCGCGGCAGGATCAGGGAGAGGAGACGGAGGAGCAGGAGGAGAAAGAGTCGAGTCCTTTGCTCCGCAGCGTGAGTGTCAGCAGGGAGGCAGGAAGAGCCCAGGGTGGAGGAGAGTCAGCCCCCCCACCCCGGGCTCACCAACCCCCCACCTCCATTCCTTCGTGGCTTTTGCCAGGCTCTTCAGTCCCTGTTTCCACTGCGAGCTTTGGGGCTAGCGAAAGTTCCCTCCTGCTCCAGGACCTCGCCCCGTCCTAGCCACCTTCACTGGTGGAAGGGAACCCCTCCCCCCCCCCCCGCAGGGGTCCCAAAGGCTCCCCTGCAGAGGAGTCGGGAAGCCTCTCACGTGAGCCTCAGAGCTGCTGCAGGTGGAAGACACTGCGCTTCCTTCTTTATTCCCATTCAGCACAGTGGCTCCCTATTTCTTTCCCTAGCGTCAAATAGAAAAGCATTGGTTTGGCATTTAAAGCTTTTCACATTCCGACTCTTTCCTTTTCTTCCATGTACTCAGTGATCCTGGGGCACTGACACATTCATTGGACACTCCATCCATATTCTCTCTCTCTCTCTCTCTCTCTCTCTCTCTCTCTCTCTCTCTCTCTCTCTCTCTCTCTCTCTCTCTCT
>NC_058131.1:467150150-467249632 GCF_016433145.1 Gracilinanus agilis | reverse complement strand
TTGTTTTCCTTTTCAATCTGGTCATTTCTGGTCTTCAGTTGACTTGCCTCACTTTCCAATTGTGAAATTCTGCCTTTTAAACTGTTATTTTCTTGCCAGATCTCTTCCATCTTTCTCATCATCTCAGATTTGAACTCTTCAATAGCTTGTGACCAGTTTTCATTATTTTTGGGAAGGTTTGGATGTGATTACTTGTTTGTTCTCCTCTGCTCTTTGCTCTGCTGTCTGGACTTTCTCTGTGTAAAAGTTGTTCAGTGTTACAGATTTCTTCTTGATGATCTTTCTCTTTTGGGGTTCTGGTCTCTGGCTTGCCATTGTTAGCCCTGTGCCCTCTCAGGTTTTTCCTCACACTCAGAGTCTGTTTGAACTCTCTAGGCTCCTGAAGTCTCAGATCTCGTTGTTCTCAGGGTCAAGCCTCCTGGTGGCCCCCTTGTTTGTTCCTCTGTCTGAGGCTCCTTTAAGAGTTTCAGGGCGCTGTTTCCACAGTCGTGCACAACCTCTGCACTGGGTCCTCACTCAAGGTCCACTCCTGTGCTCAGGATCTGAGTCCGCTCCTGTGCTCAGGATCCATGGACTCAAGAGTCTGCGCTTGCACCTGAGTTCAAAGTCCGCATGTGTTCTTTAGCCTCTTGGGGTCTTAAGTATTGCTTCTCTCAGGAACAGGCCCTGGTAACCCCAGGTAGCTGCCAAGGACTTAATGCGTGCCCCGAGCTTGCTCTAGCGTGCTGGCTTTGGCACTGTAGGTGGTGTGGGGTGGGGTAGGGGGTTACTCAACTTGCGTTTTAGTGAGAGCTATTTCACCCCCTTACAGCATGGAAATGCCCCAATTCCACGTACCTTCAATGCTGCACCCTGTTGTGGAGTCTCTTCATTCCCTCTGGATTTGTTTTTATGTCTTCTTGAGGAGTCCTATATGTTTCGGTTAGGAGTGGTTAAGCAGCTGCTTTTTACTCAGCCACCATCTTAGGCACATATATGTGTGAACTCATGCACACAGGAGACAGGCAAGGTGAAGAAACAGTTTACTGATAGACTGGTATCTCTGGAAAAAATCTTAATGGAAACATTAACCGTTCCCAAACCTTAAAGTTCTGGATAAGGGCATTATTATGTCATTTGATTTTGACTCTTCATCTCAGGTCCCTGCAAAAAATTATATTTGGTTTCTGGAGATTTATTACTTAAACCCTTTTTAGGAGAATACACTTTAAAGTTGGCCTATACCAGATTTGAAGAATTGAAATTTATTCTCTTAACCATCTTCCCTTCTATTTACTTAGCCTTTGAAATATCAGTTCAAGTTAATACTAGGGATTATTAATAGTATGACCAATGGTAAATAAGATGGTCTTAACTGTTTTTATATATGAGTTGTATTGATTTTTTTCATTCTTCTGAACTGTTTATTGCTTTTGTACCCTTAATGACTAGTTTTTAATGTGACCCACATTTTGTTTTTATGGGTGTCCCCAAAATGGTCTAGGTCAATTTTCTTAAAACCAATTCTCCTGAAACAACTGATAAGCTGATGATGCTGGAACAGTATCACCATTAAACTGCTAGGATAAGAAGCCAAGGATCTCCCCTTTCCCTAGGCTAAACTTAATTGCACATTTTCCACCGGACACTGAATACTATTTTTAGCTAATACTGACCCCTTCATCTTTACCTCTGCTGAAGGTAGCCCAAAGCCCTACTCCACTTTGATCCTTGGATCCACTACCCTTTATTCAACAGTCATTGGTTATGGAACATCTGTCATATCATTTTGCCTGCCAGACATTTAGTACCACTTGGCTTTTCCATCTGCCATGAAACTGAAGCCTCCTTTATGTGTTGTCTTATCCATTTGGCAAGTGAGCTCCTGAGAGCAGACTGTCTTGCTTTTTTTACTTAATTCTCCAATGCTAGCACAGTTCTTGGTACATAGTATTTACTAAATGCTTTTTCATTTATCCATCCCTCAGAATTGGTGAGGGGGGAAAAAAACTAAACAAACAACAAAACCAGTATGCACTTGGTGAGCTGGCACCCACAGAAGAATTTGTTTTGTGAAGCAAATTGGTTTTAGGTGATTGTCTTTCAATCTCTTTAGACCACAAAGACTCTCACAACCCTTAGTAATGAAAAGAATATACTCATAGCCAGTCTCCTAGAGCCACATTGAGCTATTAGTCTGACAGGTTGGGATAAGGGGAGAAGCAGGGAAATTAACCATGTTCAGATAGTTATTTCAAGCAGGATAGAAATGGGGCATATTGAGAGACTAGGATAAATAGTTTCAATACTGTTGAAAATATATACATTAGTGCAGTAATAGCTACAGGAAAGAAAATGTACATTTTCATTCAAATTTTTACCAAGCACCATAATATTCTTTTCAATTCAGGGAAAAATATTTGGAAAAATAAATTAGGATATCTGTACTAACTCCTAGTAGTAGTTCCTTGGATAGATGTGGCCTCCAGTAAGTTAATGCTCAAACTATTAAACTATTTTCTTTTTTTTTTGCTTATAGGGACTTCAGAATCATGAATCCCCAGGCATTTCTTTTAGTTTTGCAGTGTTTAATTTAATGAATGCCATTACTGGAAGTAGCATCCTTGGTTTGGCCTACATTATGGCCAATACAGGTATTATTATGTTTAGGTAAGTGTTCTTTTATTTGCTCCTATTGTCATTAATAATTAATTACATTAATAATCACTTATGTAAAACATCGTCAGATATTAGCCAAAATAAATTAAAGAGATTTGGCCATTGCCCTGGATTTTATATTAGGGGTACTGCCTATGTCCTCAAGGATAGGCTATAGGTGGCCCAGTATGGTTTTTGTGTAACTTCTTTACATATGAAACAAAATCTTCCTAATTCTGTATTAGAAATTTTTCATTTTACTCCCTTCACTGATACGGATTAAAATCAATGTCTTTTGTTCTTCTGTAAGTTTTTATGAGCTACTGTTTGTGGGGGGTGGGGGGAGAGGGGAAGTTATCTTAGGGATGAGCCTCTCCTAAATTAGGTAGGTAGATAGTCCAACAAAAATCAGATAATCTGAGCCTGTTATTTAAAGTCTTTCCATCTTGTCAGAACCTGCTTGGCTTTAGACTGGTAGCATAGCCTTTAAGAGCTCAGAATCATCTCCATAAATGAGATTTTAGTAGAAAAATTCATTATTAGTTTAATGGAATCTGATTTAAAGCAAGCTTTAAATCTATAGTCAAAAAAGGAAGAAAAAAAGCTTTACCCAGTAGCTTGAATTTTAATCTAAAAATATGACTAATACAAAAATCCTAATGAAAAGCTGATCCCTTCTCTCTTATACCTTAAAGAACTGATTCATTTTATATCATTGTAGGCAAACTGATCATGTTTTATCAGTCATTTAGATAACATATCAATTGAAAAAGGAAAATTAAGCATATAATCTCATTCTTCTCCTTACTGATCTTTTCCTCTGTAATCCCCTTCCCTTACTGACAGTCTCACATATTTCATTTTTTGGAAACAATCATGTAGTCTTTATTATAGAGGCTTTCCTGAAAAAAATTAATAATTTTTCAGTTATGAATTTAAAACAAAGCATTGAAAATGTAGTTCTACCTCCTATAACTTTTAGGGAAATTAATTTGTACTAATTGCCCAATTTCCTTAATTAATTTTGTTTTCATGTGAGAGATCAAATAGCTTCCATTATTTTGAAACAGGAATATTATAAGCCAGTCTTTAGACCAGACATAGTAATAAGTAAAATCTAGTTTTCAAACATTTTATTTTGTTAACTTGAAAAAAAGATGTATATTTAGTTTGGCCTCATCTGTAAATATGAGAAGCAGTCTATGTTAGTGGATACAGTGTCAGCACTGGAGTCAGGAAGACCTGGACTGAAGACTTACTTCGGACATGTGCTAGTTTTGTATTGTAGATAAATCACTTTACTCCTCAGAGACCCCAGATGGTTCTTTAAGACTCTAAATTATAGATGAGTGACTGATCTACATTAATAGAAAAAGTTTCCACATTAGTTTGCTTTGCACATTGATAAAATCACAGCTCGTGGCAATGTGTATGTGTGCGAGTGTGTGTATAAGGCAGGTAAGAAAGAATTCTGATTATAATGTTGAATACTTATGTGATTTGGAAAATTGTTAATAAAAGTAAAGTACTTTTGTTCTTCAA
Organism: Gracilinanus agilis; assembly: GCF_016433145.1. Lineage (NCBI taxonomy): Eukaryota > Metazoa > Chordata > Mammalia > Didelphimorphia > Didelphidae > Gracilinanus > Gracilinanus agilis. The sequence goes on along the minus strand of NC_058131.1, from coordinate 467,245,453 downwards.
GTCATTAAAAACCTTTTGAGAGCTGTGGATGGTTCTCTCAGCCTAATTTTACATGACATCCCTTTTTGTTACTTATTAACATTGATGTTTATAGCAAGGTCAAGGGTTGACACAGTTTCTTCAGTGCCTTTCCAAGTGATCTCTTGTAAACAGTAGGGTGCTTCTTGGTACCTCCCCAAGAAAAACTCTTGGGGCAATAGTGCCTCATTTCTTAGCAAGTAGCTATAGGAGTTGGATATTTTATATTGATAAGGGAATTATGTATATAGAGTTTTTCAACTGCATCTGTCTTAAAAAGAAAAAATATATGAGTATATAATTAACTGGCATTTCAGATTATAATCTTTGAAGAAGATAGGATTTATAGATTAAATTTAGTGCAAGTAAGTTCAAAATGGGATTTTTATCTATAAGTAGAAAACCCTCAAGAATGTAGGGAATTTTTCTTTTGGAAGAGAGGACAAAAACAAACTTGTTTAACAGTGTGCTGTTTTATGTTTTAGTATCATGCTACTGATAGTTGCTATCTTGGCTTCTTCCTCGGTTCATCTTCTCCTTACTATGTGTATTCAGACAGGTGAGTAAAAAGAGTATATGCTTGTTATAGAATAAAGTAGCCATTAAGCTTGCCATTGATGAGATGAGCAGATCTAACAGGGAGGGTGAATTGAAGCTTCTCAGAAGGTCAAGATGAACAGTTTTAGTCCTGTAGAAAATACATCAATACAAAATGATGTCTTCAGAAAAAGGAGAAAACTAACATTATCATTTGTGCTTCAGCATATCTTTTTCAGGTTAGGGGATAATTAGCACCTGAACAAATGAAAATCAGATAGATTACTTAGCCTTTGGGCCTTTGGTGAAAAAATAGATGAATATTTATTCTAACCTTCACTTCATTGGCTAGCCATTCAGCAAACAAATGCCTTTGGGCATATAGAGGGGTAAAAAGAGTGAGCAAGTCAGTGCAAATATATCATCATAGCATTCTCTGCTCATAGTGGTCAGTAGCATCACCTTCATACACAAGAAAGTATAGTTCAAAGTCTAATTTCCTTTATTTTTAAATTAATTTTAAATAACTCTAGACCTGTGATTTCAGCTGTGTGGGGAACACCTAGGGTGGACCCTCGTTTTCTGATACAGATGAACATTTTATGTGTATTATATACTCTTTCAAATTTGTCTGGAGCACTGAGAGTTAAAGTAACTTGCTGATATGGTTATATATCTATTATGTGCCTGAGGAAGGACTTGAATTTAAGTCTTCTTAACCACAAAGCTGACGCTTTACTACACCATGTTGCCTTTCATTTTTATTACTTCATGTAATTATTATTCCTTAGTTTTGACAGTTTAGTGTAGACTCTTTAGCCTGTTGTAATGATTATGTATGTTTTTCAGATAATGAACAAATAACTTGGTTCAGCTAGCTGCTTCTTTATTAAAGTGTAGATTTCTCAACCTACACATACCAATTCATTTCTGGCAATTCTAAAAATCTAATACCTATCTATGTTGTTTTTCCTAATTTAGGGTATTATAAAGTAGAAGAAATCATTTTTTCTTTCCTTCCTAATCTCCTTTGCACTAAGTAACCTACTTGGGTTCTTTAACTGGCTTCTTCATGATCCTGTACAGACACTACTGCTTCCTTCTTCTGTTGATTGAATTCTTTCAGTTATTGTAAATGTACTCTACTGAGGTAGGCTTCTTCAAATATCAGTGATATCATAAAAATCTTTATTTGATTATTTAAAAAGTTTCTTTTATTAGAATTATAATACCTGGTTGTAACTTGTTAGTCAGGCAAAGGATTATATAGACCGTTTAGAGTTAATTTTGTCATAAATTTTCATGAGGTTAGTAGTATGGAGAGTTTTTCATTCCTTTTTTTTTTTTTCTGGAAGCAAAGGGCTTCATTCTCCAGCCAGGGACATAATCTGCAGGTCCTGTACTTTGGACTCTGAGTCTCAAGACATTTTTCCAGGTTTCTAATTGGCAGATGAATTTTGCATCAGTCTTAAGATAGTATTAGAATTGTTTGCTATACAGAGTTCAGATTGTAGATGGAACACTTTTTTTTTTAGAGCTCAGTATAAGCTTAGCCCTCATACTGCTGAACAAAGAAAACAGATTTCTCTCTTACACAAGGCAACATTTGGTTCATTATCTAATAGGTAACTCTGTTAGCAGATATCTTCTTTTAGTTATCTTTGGTGCTGAGATCATTTTAAAGTCAGTAGAAGAAGGGATACTTATGCTCAGAGTTTTGTACAATACAATGGGAGAGGCAGAATACAAAAATACCTATAAAAAAAGCAACAGAAAATAAAAATAATCTTCTGTTATGTAGAGACTTATGAATAGTGCAACATTACTCGTGAAACTAGAGGTGGAACTAATCTGGAAACATGGTATGAATGAGGTAAGACTTGAGAATTTTATTGAGGGCAGGCGTACATTTTGACTGAGAGGCTTGAAATCATTGTTCAAGACATAGGAAATGGCAAGTAAAAGAAAGGAAATGGTGAAGTGAAAGATCAGGGCAGTTCGGTAAACTTTCTAAAGACTAGAGTCAGAATTTTTAATTTTTATATGAGGTCATAATCTAATAGATACATAAATTTAGAGTTGGAAGGGACATTAGTGGTCCTCCAATATAATATCTTCATTTTACAGATGGCACTGTAGGGATTATGTAGGGATTATGCTATTTACCCAAAGTCTTGCAGGTAATGGATGCTAGATACGGGATTCAAATTCAAATCATCCTTCATAGCTACTGTTCTCTATGAGAGCCATTGTAGGATTCCAAATCATTGCTCAGAATGTTTCAGACATAGAAAAGTACTTCTATTTTTTTTTAATTCTGAAGAAGTACTTTGACAGTGACTAAAAGACAACATGTTCAAAACAGTTCCCAAGGAAAATGATTCTTCCTTTTAAAATAGGATACAATGAAGATGGAAAGATTGGAGTCCATGGTTTTAGGAAAGTAGTTAATGGGTTGTCTAAACTTGTGATATTGAAGATTAGCAAGATTGTGATGAGATACAAAGGTTACCAGGTAGCAAGATTCAGGGATGAATTACATGGATGAAATTGAGGGTCATTGAGGAATTCAAGATTACCAATCTGGATGACTGAGAAGATACAAAAAATTATTTGAAAAGCAATGAAAAATTGGGCATTAGGGAACATTCTTTTAGACATGTTTATGTGGCAAGGGATATAGTATATAGGTATATGTGGATATAGATATATGTGAGGTAGTCTACAGTCAAAAGCTAGAGATCTCAAGGTTTTCCATATATTTGGAAATTGAAAAGTTCAATAATTAGTTTGCTCAGGACCCATAGTTAGATGGTGAAAGAAATACAACCAGAAATTAAAAGAGAAGATGTGGTCAGAGAAGTAAGAGAGCTTCTAGAAATTATAGTGTACTGAAGATGAAGTTTATGTATTTATCAAAGTTGAGCCAGTAACTAACAGCGTTGAAAATAGTAGAGGTCACATAGTAATTAGCTAATAAGTGTTTGATGAATTAATGAATGAATTAACAATTTTAGATAATTGTCCTTTATGGTTGATTTGTAACTAAAAGGAAACAAGATGGTTTGGAAAACATGACAACTAGAGGAATTTTGAAATAATAAGGGAACATTCCACACGGCCAACTTTCTGAGGGTTGAACTATATTTAAATAACTTATGTTTCTCAACCCAGATCCAAAGATAATATTACTGCTGCTGAGAAGCTCGAGCTTTGTACTTCACCCAGGGTTTATTAATTGTCCTTTTTCATTGAAGGAAAAATGCAGAATAGACAGTAACTAGATGGAAATATTCCACATGTTCATGAGAAGCAGCTTTCCAAATGTTCCTGTGAAGACTTAACTCTTTGCCAGACCAAAATAGCCATGACATATGCCTCAGTGGCACACTAAATAAGATTTTCTCTCTTGTTTATTTGATTAAGATTTTCAGACTTTCAGACTCCTCAAAACACAACATTGATTTGTCTAATATAAAAAATATATATATATATGTAAAAGGTTTCCTAAAATAGATTCCTCTCACATGTTGATGATTGATTCCAGTTATTTATTTAACATGGGTTGTGCCAGGTACTGCTAAAATGAGTTCCTGTAAATGATAAAAATAATTCTGCCTTTCAGATCGTTTCTGCACTATAGGACATGCTATTAGAGAGGATAATCATTCCTTATATTGTTTTGATGTTTCTCAATATGCTTATTTCTTCATAAGTCGGCTTTAATAATAGCAACCATATGGAGGAAGGGGAGGGACAAGAAGAAACAAATGCCTAACAGCAATAAAACAAGAAAAATTACAGTAAATAGCCTTAGAAAGTCAAAATTGTATTTAATTGAATGTTCTTTTAGGATGCAGATGAGGTGGGAGGTTGAGTTTGTTAACATTTAACAGGATTTTTTATAGAGCATGTCAGCATCATATCATTAATAAGTAAATACATGGAGATATTTCACTTAATTTATGACTTAGGAGTGTTAAGCATAAAAATCATTATTTATGTCTCAGACATAGAAAAGTGGCCACAATGTGCAGTTCCAAAGTGCCCATATGTAATCACTAGACAGATGTTTTAACTAGAAGTTCAGCATTCTGAATTGAGAATGGTGCTCTACTCTTAGACTTGGAACATACTATATACTCTGATTCTTTTTTGTTGATCTCAAATTGAGTCATCTTATAGGATCACAGAATTTTAAGAGATACAAGACCAAATTTAGAGATTATCTAATCTAATATGTAGATGAGTATCTAAATACCAGAAAAGATTAACTCATTTGCCCCTAAATTACACATGCAAGACTGCATGGCCACTGCTATTAAAGATATTTTGACATTTTGCAGTTAATGATCTTCTTAGCTTTGAGAGGATTAAGAAGTTATACCTTAAGAAACTTAGAGAATTGGAACTGCAACCCATATCTCTTTTCTCCAAGACCAGTTCTATTTATAAAGTACAATGTACTTCAGACTAGATTATTCACAAACAACTAGAAACAATTATTATTGCTGTAGTGTGCCCCACCCACATCTTTTGAAATTGCTAGAATTTGCGTAGGGAATATAAATATAGTTACAGCATTTCTAGAAGTGATTAATTATCTCTTGAGAAGTAAAAATTATTATTTTAATTTTTAGATAGAAAAAATGTTTATTTTTTTGTAATTAAATTATAGCTTCATACCTTTTAATGAAGATATTTGCTCATCTTTTTACTGATGATAAATGTTTGTTTAGCACCACAATTTTAAAATAACCAAACCATACATAAATTTTTTTGATAAACTTATCCAAATAACTTAGATATTTTATTGACTGACTTTAAAACTGATAACTTTGGAAGCAGAAAGTTATAGTACTCAATTGAACAAACATTTTCAAAGTTCCTAATATGTTTAAGGCACAGAAGATTCAAAACAAAAATGAAATAGTTCTTACCTTGAACCACATTAAATTCTAATGATATAATGTGAAGGGGGTACAAAACTTTTAATGTTAGATAATTTGAGGAGGAAGAAACTTTAACATTTGGAGAAAACCTTATAGGAAGTTTAGAACTAGGAAAGGCCATAAAAATTGTTTAGTACAACTCTTTCATATATGAGAAAACAGAGGCACAGGTCTTCTGGATACTACTGTAGTTTACTTTCTACTATATCACACTCTCTCACTTTAACTTAAAAATATTTTTATAGTTCCTTGAGGTGTTTAAAAGACTATATTATTTAACAACTTACAAAATAAACAACTTAAGGTAATTGTTTTCCTGTAATAAGAGTTTTTGGAAAGCCTACACTCAAAATCTTTCCTTACAGACCATCTACAAGTAGTATTATTATGTTATATGAAAGAAATACATCATTATTATTATTATCCCATGACCAGAAAAAAAATTCTTTGAAAGTACAGCAAGACTTTGTTTATTTGATTCAATCTCTCCAGGTCTTCAGTTTCCAAATCCTGTTTCCTGTATAAGTTTACTTAGTGAAAATATTACAGTGGATTTTTCAGCCTTAGAGATCAATGGTCACTTTTTGCATTTGTCCCTTTTTAAATTTACTATGGGGTAATTTATTGACAGGACTTGCCCATTGTAGCTAGTGTACTTCTTAGTCCTTTCTTGAAGTGATAGCTTAATTTACAAGATTTTAAGGCAACCTCTGATATCTGTTTAGGCTCCAGTTTTATATGACCTTCCAAAACCTTTTCAGTTTGAAGTTTCAAATCCAAAAGTAACAATATCAGGACTAAATTTCTTCAAATTCAACAAAATTTAATTATATGATATTCTCAAAGATCTCTGTTATATATTCTCAAATCAAACAATGTCTATTACCTGGAATGTAAGGGTACAAAACATCTCTCAGGAAGAACTCTCCTGTGTTTGATTGATTCCAATTATTCTGGACCCATGAGAATTATTATATAATTTACTTAAATTATAAAGTAAATTTTGGATAAAATCATATATTATGCATTAAATATTTTTACAGTTTTTTTAATATAGGTGATTAAAAATATTGCTATTCTTTTTTTCTCTTGACAGCTGTTACGTCTTATGAAGACCTTGGTCTTTTTGCATTTGGATCATTTGGGAAGGTAACTTTTTTTTCTCCTGACTGTTGACCAAACCCAAACTGAATAATATTTTCCTCTATTTCTAATTAAGAGAATGATCAGTGAAAAGCAGTTCATCAAGAAGTTAAAAATTAGGAGAATAACAGGGTGCACATGGGAAACAAAAGAAGAATAAAAAGGAAGACTGTATTAACCAGAGGAAAAAATTACATAAGTGACTAACAACCTAGTTGGTCTTGATGAATTCAGATCAGATGATCAACACCTGATCCAGATGAACTGCATCTTAGGGTACTGACAGAAATGGCAGATCTGATTGCTAAGTCAGCATTAGTGATATTTGAAAGGTCTTAAGTATGACCTTTATGACATAAGCCTGGAGAAGGGCAGATGTCCTGGTTTTTAGAAAAGGGAAGAGATTAGAATCTTCAAACTATAGGCCAATGAGCTTGACTGATTTCTGAGAAAATTTTAGAATATGTCATTAAAGAGGGGGCAGGCAGGTATTTGCAGAAGACAGAAACAAAAGTAGGTGATTGGATGAAAAGTGTGGCATGATTTTATAAAAATGTCAGAAGTGCTAAAGTTCAGAGTTGAGATGTGGTTTGCTAGTGAAACTCAAGAAAACCAAAAGTTTTGGGGGATTTTTAAAGCTATTTTGGAGGAAAGAAAAAGATAAAAGAGGAGATAAGACAGACATTTGGAATGGATAGGGTGATGAAGACTGACAGTAGAGAGAAAGCAGAGGTGCTTATGTCTTTGTTTGCTTCTTCCAGTGAGTATGTCCTTTGAACTGGAAATGAACGAACAAAAATGTCTTTTTAGGAATTGATGCCCAAGACAAATGAGATAGTAAGTGAGCACGTGATTGCCTTTAATGATTTTGTCATTTAGTCCAAATAAGAGCTAACATTTATTTAGTGCTTACTATGGCCAGGCACTGTGGTAAGTGCTTCACAATTATTATTTGATTTTCACAGTAGTCCTGAAGAGTGGTACTATCATCATCCCCATTTTACGGATGAGGAAACTGAGGCAAACAAGTTAAGTGACTTATTCAGGGTCAGCTAGTATTTGTTTGAGTTTTGTAAAGATGATTTTGGGGAGTTCCAAAGATGTTATTTGGATGGACAGGCTTGTGAGTGTGATAAGCCTATGTAGGGAACTATTCACCTGTACTTAGAGGGCAATAAGAGGGTATCTCTGTGACTAATGTAGCAGACAGAGATGGACAGAGTCAGTGCCCAGCTAGGGGTTTCTTTGGGTTTGAGGTTAAATTGTTTTCCAGGACTTAACTTAATTGCCTGGACCCCAAGAAATCCTTGCTGAACCCAACCCTGTCAGGGAAAGACTGAATGACTAGCAGCCTTGGACTTTGTGTAGCAAAAGCTTGCTAGATAGTCTCCCCCAATTCCCTTTTCTTCCTTTATTGTCACTGTGTCCCCAAAGAAGCTTTATCTGACTGCTAATTCGATAACAAAATTAATTTATTATGTTGAAGTGTCAAGGATGGGTGAGGTGAGTGGGGTTAGGTAGTCCTGCCCTGTCACACAACAGTTGAAGTCCTTGGTACCTGGCCAAGCCTTCTGACCTTGGCCAGGAGTTTTCACTCTCTCTCCTCTATCTGCTAGCTAAACTACAGACAGTAGGTTTATGAGGGTCTCTCTTAAATTGGCACAAGACAGGACAGTGAGTCTTCAGGGTTGGCCCAGCAGGCTGGTTGGGTTCACAGACCCCTGCCAGCCACTGGCAGATGTCTAAGTTCTTCTGTTATGATATAGTTAAGAAGCAGGAAACCAACAAGTCTTCCAGGAAATAGAAATCCAGGAAAACCCTCAGGTAGTCTTGGTAGACTCCAGAGGTCGGGTAAAAGTCCTCCGTCTCCTTCAGAGTCCAGAGACAAAGCCCCTTCTAAGGTTCTTTTCTCCCACAAGCCTCTGCTTCTCCTTTCAACCTCTGCTCCTATCACTCAAGGTTGCTTTTCCAAAATTCCAAACCTTCTCTGTGCCAACTATTCCTTATAGTCTGGATTTGAATTTGATTCTTCTTAGCTCCAGGCCTACTACTCTATACAATGAACTATATATCCTTACATTTTGAAAGAAATGACAACAAGCTTATTTTAGTAATAACTGAAAGATCATTGAGAATGGGAGAAACACCACTGAGCTGTAGGAGAAAATATTACTGATTTTCAGAGAAAAGAGAAATGATTCAACAGACTATAGACCAATGAGCCTAATTTTGAGTCCAAGGGAAATGCTAGAATAAATCATTTAAGAGGTAGTTAATGAACATCTAATGATGTATTATTTACAGAAACTGAGTGGACTTCATCAAGAACAAATCATGTCCAACCAACTTTCTTTTTTACTGACAATTATTAAGCTAGTAGATCAGGTGATGGCTGTGGACATAGACTGCTTAGATATTAGCATACATTTGATAAAGTATTTTATGCTACTTTTGTAGAAAAGACAGTAAGGGACTAGATTAATTACAATTAAATGCATTTAGAAATTGTGGAATGGCCAAACACAAAAAGCAGCCATTCTGTTCTTTGTGGTTCAGTGTTAGTTTGGCTGACCATCTGCAGTTGAGTACTGCACAGCTCTGTGTTTGACTTTTTAACATTATCAGTGACTATGATGGAAGATTAAATGTCATACTTACCACATTTGCAGATAATATAAAGCTGGCAGGGATAAAAAGCTCACAGGGTGGCAGTCAGGTTCCATTCTTATGTGAATCAAATAAAGTAAGTTCAGTAGGGATAAATGTAAAGTCTTATATTTAGATACAAAAAGTCAGCTAAACAAATATGGAATGGGAGGTGCTTGAAGAGTGATATAGTAGATAGAGAATTGGTCTCAGAATCAGGAAACCTGAATTTAGTTTCTCTCAGGCCTCTTAACACATTCTGACTGTGTCACTCTGGGCCTGTCCCCTCATTAATTAATACCCCAAGCAACCCTTTAAGATTATGAGTTGACTTCTGGGGTAAGATGGCAGCAGAGTAGAAGCAGCATGCTTAACCCTGTAAGGGTGAAAAAAGGGTTTTATGGGTTCATTATATTAAAGATGGTCGCCAGAGGATTGAACTATTATCAATCCTCAATTAAGAATAATCTCAAATCAAAATTGACTTTAATGGAAGTTTATTTACATGAGAGGAGAGAGAGGAAGAAAATAAGAATCTATCTCACAAATTAATCCAGGTAGATCTTAACCCTCAGCCAAGGGTTAAAGGGCCTGAGGCCTGGAGGTGAATGGAGCAAACTTCATTCACAGAGTCTATAAAAGGAAGTTTCTTAATAGAAGTTCAGGAAGATTCAGTCTTTAAACTCACCATGTGGAACACTCTCAGTCACGAACCAGCAAAGCTCCCTCAGGTCCCCTTCACCAAACCAAAAGCAGCCTCACTCACTCAACTCCCTCTTTTAGAGGGGTCACATATGCGTCACTTCCAGTGCCTTCCCCTAGCCTGCATGTCCAATCACAATAGACGCTTTCTCATAGAAAGTGTAGGGGGTGGTCGGTTGATTCTGATTCTTTACTTACACTAGCACACATGAGTTAGGACCTCCCAGAATTGGAAGGTACTCTCACCTTTGGTTATTAAATCTAAAGTTGGGCAGTGTAGACTTAATCTAATTATCACAACCCACACAGATAGGACTCCTCAAGAGGACATAAAAACAAATCCAGATGAACGAAGGGACCCCACAACAGGGCACAGCATTGAAGGTATGTGAGATTGGGGCATTTCCATGCTATAAGGGGGTGAATAGCTCTCACTAAAACATGAGCTGTCTCGCCTCCCCCCTACCTCCCACCAACCACCTATAGTGCCAAAGCCAGCACACAAGAGTTTGAGCAAGTTTGGGGCATTCATTAACTTCTTGGCAGCTAGCTGGGATCACCAGAGCCTGCTTCTGAGAGCTGCAAGACTTAAGACCTCAAGAGGCTAAAGAATGCATGGACTTTGAATACAGACCTTGAGTGCAGGCTCAGACCTTGGGTGGGGACCCTGTGCAGAGGAGTGCATGACTGTGGAAGCAGCACCCAGAGACTGTTAAAGGAACTTTGGACAGAGGAACAAGCAAGGGGACCACCAGGAGGCTTGACCCTGAGAACAGCTAGACTTGAGACCTCAGGAGCCTAAAGAATGCAGACCAACTGTGGCCGCGAGGATAAAGCTGACAGGGCACACGGCACTGTGACTCAGACAAAAACTGCTCCATAGCTCAATAGGATAGGCAGAGAGCCTCTCTGCCTCACCCAGACTTCTGACTGAGAAAGAAATAATAATAATAATGGCAAGCCAGGCACAAGATCCTCCAAAATGAAAGATCAAGAAGAAATATTTAACACTTGACAACTTTTACACAGAAAACATCCAACAATAGAGTAAATAGCAGAGGAGAACAAACAAGTAATCACATCCAAACCTTCCCAAAGAAATGAAAATTGATCACAAGCTCTTGAAGAGTTCAAATCTGAGATCATGAGAAAGATGGAAGAGATTTGACGAGAGAAATAGGAAATAACTCAAAAGGAAATTAACAGGTTAAAAGACAGAACCTCCCAATTGAAGAAAGATGCCCCCAAATCAAATGAAACAATAAGCAAATTGGAGGAAACCATGAAAAACAGACCAAATCGAAAAGGAAAATCAAAAGATTATAGCAGAAAACCAGTCTTTAAAGACCAGAATTGGGCAAGTAGAAGCCAATGATTTCTCAAGACAGCAAGAACAAATAAAACAAAGTCAAAAGACTGATAAAATAGAAGGAAACATGAAATATCTCACTGAGAAATTGACAGATCAAGAAAACAGGTCTAGAAGAGACCATTTGAGAATCATTGGTCTTCCTGAAAAAAAAAAAAAAAACAACAGAAATTAATAGAAATTTGGACTCCATACTACAAGAAATTATCCAACAAAAGTGCCCTGATGTTCTTCAACAAGAGGGTAAAATAGACATTGAAAGGATCCATAGATAACCCTCTACACTAAACCCTGAAAAGACAACTCCCAGGAATATAATAGCCAAATTCAAGAGCTTCTAAGTAAAAGAAAAAATTTTACAAGAAACCAGAAAGAGACAATTAACATATCAAGGAGCACCAATCAGGATCACACAGGATCTGGCCGCCTCCATAATAAAAGACTGCAAGGCTTGGAATATGATATTCAGAAAGGCAAGAGAACTGGGTCTACAACCAAGGATCATCTACCTATCAAAACTGACTATATACTTTCAGGGGAAAGTTTGGGCATTCAACAAGATAGAAGATTTCCAAGTATTTACACAGAAAAGACCAGGGCTAAATGGAAAGTTTGATATCCAACCACAAAAACCAAGAGAAACATGGAAAGGTAAATAAGAAACAGAGGGGAAAGAAAGAAAACTCTTATTTTTAAATTTGCCTCTTTAAGGGCTTCAATAAGATCAAATTAGTGTAATTTTCAAAAACTGTATTCACTATTATAGTAATTAGAAGAATTATTCATAGGGAGAGGTTGGAGTACTAAATGGTCTAAGATGATACGGGGAGAAAAAAGAAGGGAGTGAATAGTAGATGGCACCAAGAGAAACTTGAATGAATAAGAAAAATAGGATATTCTATACCACACACAGAGGGCATGGGAAGGGGAGGGGATGAATACTATTATAAGGAGAGGAAGAGAGCATTAATAGGTAATATTTAAACCTTACTCTCAGCAGAATTAATCCTGAGTGGGAAGAGTAGCTATATCCATTGGGATATAGAATTCTATCTAACCCTACTGAGAAAGTCAGAAGGGATAAAACAAGGGGAGCAGAGGAGTGGGGAGGTCAAAAAAGGGAGGAGAGGAGAGTGGGGAGGGAATTTATTAGGCCTTAAAAAATAAAAATTGGGGAAGAATAAGGGAGGGGATGGAAAAGGGAAGTAAATTAAGGGAGGCGACAAGGGGACTGGTTTAAAACAAGCCATTGGTTTAAAAGGAAATAGTGTAAGAAGAAGGGGTAGAACTAGGAGAGGATACCAAAATGTTGGGGAATTCACAACTGATAATTATAACTCTGAATGTGAATGGGATGGACTTACCCATAAAGCAGTAGCAAATAGCAGAGTGGATTAGAAACCAAAATCCTACCATATGTTGTCTACAAGAAACATATATGAGGTGAGTGGAATACACAGGTTTAAGGTCTATGGCTGGAGCAAAATCTTTTGGTCTTCAACTGAGAAAAAGAAGGCAGGAGTTATGACCATGATTTCTGACAAAGCCAAAGTAAAAATCATTAAAAACTATTTTGCCCAATTATTTGGCAATAAATATAGCAACTTAGATGATATGGATGAATATTTACAAAAATATAAATTGCCTAGATTAACAGTAGAAGAAATAGAATACTTAAATAATCCCATATCAGAAAAAGAAATTGAACAAGCCATCAAAGAATTCCCTAAGAAAAAATCCCCAGGACCAGATGGATTCGCAATGAATTCTATCAAACCTTCAAAGAACAACTAATTACAATACTATACAAACTATTTGACATAATAAGCAAAGAAGGAGTTCTACCAAACTCCTTTTATGATACAAATATGGTACTGATCCCAAAGCCAGGTAGATCAAAAACAGAGAAAGAAAACTACAGATCAATCTCCTTAATGAACATAGATGCAAAAATCTTAAACAGAATACTAGCAAAAAGACTCCAGCAAGTAATCACGAGGGTTATTCATTATGATCAGGTGGGATTTATACCAGGAATGCAAAGATGGTTCAACATTAGGAAAACCATTCACATAATTGACCATATCAACAAGCAAACCAACAAAAACCACATGATTATCTCAATAGATGCTGAAAAAGCCTTTGACAAAATACAATGTCCATTCCTATTGAAAACACTAGAAAGTATAGGAATAGAAAGGCCTTTCCTAAAAATAATAAACAGTATATATCTAAAACCATCAACAAGCATCATATGCAATGGGGATAAATTAGAAGCCTTCCCAATAAGATCAGGCGTGAAACAAGGATGCCCATTATCACCTCTGTTATTTAACATTGTACTAGAAACACTAGCAGTAGCAATTAGAGAAGAAAAAGAAATTGAGGGTATTAAAATAGGCAATGAGGAGACTAAGCTATCATTCTTTGCAGATGATAATGATGGTCTACTTAAAAAATCCTAGAGAATCAACTAAAAAGCTAATAGAAATAATCAGCAATTTGTGCAAAGTTGCAGGATACAAATTAAATGCACATAAATCATCAGCATTTCTATATATTTCCAACACATCACAGCAGCAAGAAGTAGAAAGAGAAATACCATTTAAAATCACCCTAGACAATATAAAAAACTTAGGAATCTATCTACCAAAACAAACCCAGGAATTATACAAACACAACTACAAAATACTTCTCCAACAGATTGTCCCACTCACACTAATCTTTCAATTATCCTCACTGGATCTATTAATCTTCTTTAATTATCATCTTAGATCTCTCCTCCCTTTTCTGTCTAAACTCCTTAAGAAAGTCATTTACAATAGGTGCCTCTACTTCTTTTCATTATTAATGGACATCTCAAACTGAATGTTTTGTAGAGATCTTAAACTGAACAGAACCAAAACAGAAATCACAACCCCAAACCCTCTTCTCTTGAAAACGTCCATATTGGGGGTTCTTCCATCCCCCAGGTCACTCAGGCTCACAAACTAGGTGGCATTCTCAACTTTCTCCCCCATATCCAGTCAGCTGCCAAATCCTCTTAATTCTACTTTTCCAACATCTTGACTCACCCAGCTGCTACCATGATGCCTTGATTTATTATTACAACAGCTTGCTGATCCTTTCCCTGCCTCAGGAATCTCCCCACTCCTTTTTAATTCTCCTGGCAGCTGCCAGACTGGTCTTCCTAAAACATAGATTTGACCATATCACATCCTCTTCCACCCCAACCCAGACCCCTGACTCAACTAAACTTCATTGATTCCCATTTGCCTTCAGAATCAAATATAAAATTCTCTGTTTGACTTTTAAAGCCTTTCATGACATTATACCAGGAATTCTCTCTCTCTTAATCACTGCCTCCTGGCTTCCTTCAAGTCCCAGTTAAAACCTCTTCTGCAAAAAGCCTTTCCTAATCTCCCTTAGGGCTAGTGCTTTCCCCCTGCAATTGTGTTCCATTTACCTGTTTATCTTTTATGTATGCAATTTGCATGTTATCTCCCCCATTTAGTGCAGTGACTGCTTTTTGCCTTTTTTTTGTATCTCTAGACCTTAGCACAATGCCTAGAACATAGGAAAACCTTAATAAGTGCTTTATGCCTTCTGTACTTTGTTCAAGGTCACAGAGCTAGTTAGTGGCAGAGAGAACTAGAGATGAAATTTCCTGACAACTATTTTAGTTCATTTTTCATGTTCCTTGTTTCCATAAGCAGTCACAAATTGACTTATTCCTGTCACAAAGTACCTTTTTAATAAGCCATTTCATTTCCAGTGTCCATTCTATGTTATAAGATGTTCTCCCTCTGGCATATGATAACTCTGCAAATGTGGGGAAATCACTTGGCCTCTTGGAGCCTCTGTTTCTTCATCTATAAAATGATGGATTGGATTAGTTACCTCATGGCTCTTTTCAGCTCTAAATCTATATAATTTGTGTTAAGGGAGGAATAGATATACATTGGTTACCTATTTTTTTGTTCTCTTTTTGATCTCGACCTCATATTTTGTTGGTGTAGAGAATTTATGGTAAAGACATTCATACCAGTGCAGATACCCAATTGTATTAACACACCTTGCATTCCTAGTGTTGCCTGGAAGAAGAAAGGTTATGACTTATTCAGGGATACCTAGCTAGTATATTTTAGAAGCACAATTTCAGTGTAGGCCTTGATGAATTCAAGGTCATATCTCTGTCTTTTAAGCTCTGCTGATTCTTTCTGTATTTGATAGAACACTTAAAGAAGTTTCTGAATGAGAGGAAAAATAACAATAGCTAATATTTACAAAATACTTTGTGGTCATGAAATGCTTTTACCTTCATTAACTCACTCAGTCCTCACATTAACCCTGTAAAATAGGAAATATAGATTTTGTTACCACCATTTTATCAATGAAAAAACTAAGACCCGGAGACATTGTTATGTTATACTAGAAAGAAATAGAATCAGAATCAAAACTTAAGTCTTTTAAGCTCCATGGCTAGTGCATTCAAATATACTGCATTGATTCAGGAAAATAATTGAAAAGGTGATGGGAAAATAATTCTGTGTCTATAATCAGACTAAGACAAACATGTTTCAGAAACACAAAATGACATGTTTTAATCTCAAACTACCATTGTGAGTTAGTCTTTTAGTAATTTAAATGGACTAAACTTTGACAAAGTGAAGAATATGATAATGATATGAAACTGATTATAAAAGTTCCTGGTAATTATTCTTGATGGCAATTTTTTATTTCTAAGAGAACAGGATGTTTATTGTATAAAGATATAAATATGAAAATGTATTCAATCATCAAGGAACTTCCTGCATGTGGTTTGACTGAAGAACAAATTTGTTGAAGGTTCAATAGAAGAAAATGTTTTAGGAAAACATCCTGATTAGTTCTTCTTGATTTATAAACATGCCTCTAAACATCATCACTATCACTGCTGTTAATTTGCATTAGCATATACTTCTAGGTTTCTTACTTTAGCATCAGTTTTCTAGAAGAGTATAAATTGCCAAAGAAGTGAAACTTATTAATTGTTTAAAATAAACAAAGATCTTCACTGCCATTTTCTTTTAGAATTCTCACCAATATGAAGCAGAAAATGGAATGATTTTATTAAATAAAGGTTAAACTGGGAACTCAGTGGTTAACTTTTGACCCAGTTCTTCAGTTAGAGAGTATGCTCTTTGGGTCTGTTTTGACCTCTGTGAAACTAGGATATAATGTGGATGGCATATTATTCAGAGAAGTGAATCTTGAAAAGTGTTTTAAATAATTCAGAAAAAAAAAGTTTTTTAGAAATCTATTATGTCTTAGACAAAATCTTATGTTATTAAGAAAGAATATTTGAATATTGATTACTTGATTTATTTTACAAATTTTATAATATGGTCATAGATTTGGTATTCTTACTCTTCTACACACATCTAAGTGTAATGTAAGTATGGCCAAGATTCTGATGTCTTTTTAAATAACTTTGCCTGGAGGAAAACTGTTCTAAGGCTAGGAATCAGTTTAAATGTTTGTCATTGATTACAAGGGCAACTGGCAAGGGAATATTTCTGGCCTGGTGCAACTGAAAGCACTATTCCTAGAAAAACATCTCAAGTTCATCCTAAAATATTGGACATCACTTTTGTATGTAGAGAAAAGTTGAAGCCATCGTTTTGACTAATACATTTTGGATTATTTAAAGGGATGCTAGCAAATTCTTTTCTGCAAAATGTCAGAAGAGAAATCACTAGTCCTAAGGGTATGCTTAATAGTTTGGTTATCTCAAGTCTGCTCAGCTTTATATCCAAGAATCTGAGTTACTGAGAATAAAGAAGAGGAAAGTAGCCTAAAAAAATAAAAGAAGACTAAAGTACTTTAGGGTGTTAAATATTTCCAGAGATATACTAGGTCTTCAGACCCACTATGACTTGAGAGTCCTCCCTGCTTCCCAGGTGTGTCTGAACCCTAGGGATAGCCAATGAACTGATCCCAAGTAAAAGGGTACAATTTCTAAATTTCAGGGAGAATAAGATTTGTCTTTTTTTTTAATCACTATAGGACACAGAATTTCCAGATTTTGGATTTAGATGGTTAGGGAGCTCTTTGAACTTGTTCCAGTTAATACCTCTACCTTTCTTAAGACAGCCTACTTCTACCTAAAAGTGGAATAGAGAATCCCAAAGGCCTTTAGTGTGCCATACAAATGAGTGCTGAGGGTCATATGTCATTTTCCTGCCCATACAACAGTAACATGTATTAGGCTGCCCACAGAAGAATGTGCCCAAGTTGGCAAAAAAGGCAAATAAAGCCAGATGGGTTCTATTTTATGAATTGATCACTATAAAATGCAATTATACTAAGGATATGACTTTATCAGTGTACTGTACTCCAGCATAGATCACAACTTTTCTTTGTCTCTAGTATTAACTGAGTCCTAAGGATGTAACCTATGCTCAGTAATTGATGACATATCTATTGTCCAATAATCAGTATAGCTAAATTCAGAGTGGTTCAGCTGCTTAACCATAGGGAGATAAATTCTTTAGCCACAGCAACTTTCAAAACCATTTGATGTTCTAGAAGGAGTGTGATCTGAATAAGTTGGGCAAAGTACCCCACGTTGCTGAAAAGATCCTTAAAGTATTTAGGGGAATTTTTTAAGGAAGCTTTCGTAAGAGACAATTATTTGTATTGTTCTAGATGTTGTTCTAAATGTAAAGTTGTAAATGGTAGACATAGTGCACTTCATGTCTTCAGTGTTGTGAATGCCTTCTCTCTTTAATTTAGTAATACTGTTTATTGTACTAAAATTACTATTGTACTAAATTTATCTAATATTACTGACATTTATTGTGAAATATTCTTATGTATTCTGAATAAATATGTAATTTTTTAGGTGGCTGTGGCAAGTACAATAATCATCCAGAATATTGGAGGTAAGGAAGTTCAAGTACAGTAATATTTTCATGACTTAAGTTATTTCTTATTTTGATTTTAGATGTATTTGTGACCATGAACATTTTCTATGTGATCATCACAATGTTTTATTGCTTTGGCAGACACTAATGATTCATTCTAGCTGACATAGTGGCAATTAAATTTGAGTGCCAGTGCTCTAGTCAAGGTCTTAATTCATAGTCTACTTTCTGCTATAGAACTGGGCCTTAAACATGTTTTTGAAGACAGTAGTGAGTTGTTACTCCTAATGATCTCTTCAAGATCAAAATCTTATGTGAAAAATACATTGTTTTTAGTAAAGCAGACTTACTGATATGACCAAAGTAGAGGATGCAGGGGGGAGGTACATTGGCTAGGAACAAATATGCTACTGTGAAACAGTCATTCTGTTTCCTTTTTTGAGTTATTATATTTTTTCCAATTAAATGTAGATACAAACAATTTTTCATAATTATTTCCTGACATTTTGCAATTCACCTTCTCTCTCTTCCTCTTTCTCCTCCCTTCTCACCAAGAAGGCAAACAATATGATATAGATTATACATGGGCTGTCATGCAGTACATATTTCCATGTTTGTCATATCATGAAAGAAGACACATATCACTTATATGAGAGAGAAAAAAAAACTTTGAAGGAAATAAAGTGAAAAATGGTACACTTCAGTCTACATTCAGACTCCATCAGTTCCTTCTGTGGTGGTGGATAGCCTTTTTTTGTCATGAGTCCTTGGAGGTATCTTGAATCCTTGCGTTGCTGATAATAGTTAAGTCATTCATAGTTGATCATCAAACATTGTTGCTGTTACTGTGTATAACATTCTCCTGGCTCTGCTCACTTCACTTTTCTTCACTTCATAGAAATTTTTTCCAGATTTTTTTGTGTTTGTCCTATTTGTCATTTCTTATGGCACAGTAATATTCCATTTTGGTCATACACCAGAACTTGTTCAGCTATTCCCCAATTGATGGACACCACCTCAATTTTCAATTCTTTGCCAACACAAAAAGAGCTGCTATAAATATTTTTTGTGCGATAGGTCCTTTTCCCTCATTCTTTACATCTTTATATTACAGATTGACCACAGATCTAAACTATGAACTCAGATGAATGTGCATTCCAGTATTAAATCCTACAATAGATATAAAATTGTGAAGTTAATACCAGTTGAATGAAGTAATTACCAGCTGGTAATTATTTAAAGGCCCTGAGCATCTAAATACAAAATATGGGATTCTTGTATAGAGTTTTAAATTTTCCTCAAGTGATAAATGACTTATTTATTTTGTTTTATCATTTGCCAGACTGCCAAGTGTTAACTAAACAAAAAGCTATATGGGAAAGGTTTACAAATTTTGTACTTCATACAAGATTGTGTTATCAAAAGAAATTTGAATGTTGTTTCATGTACATAATAATTCATAACCTTTTATATTTGTTAGGTTTAATAAAGTTCAGTTCTGAAAGCTGGAGCCCTGAGCGACTTCACCCATTGGAATGTTGCTCAACTCATTCCTTTACCTTTTGCCAAAGACCTGATTAACATCCCATCAAAAATTGTGCTTTCAAATCTGGCCTCAGACACTTCCCAGCTGTGTGACCCTGGGCAAGTCACTTGACCCCCATTGCCTACCCTTACCACTCTTCCACCTATAAGTCAATACACAGAAGTTAAGGGTTTAAAATTTAAAAATAAAATAAAATTAAAAAAAATTGTGCTTGCCACTATATTTGGAAGTCCTGAACCTCAAAATATTTAATTAATATTTTTGTTCTTTTAATTCCCTGGGGGAAAAGTTACGTTATTGATTAGGAAGAATTATTTTTTCCTCAGGCACCTCCAAGTAATTTCCTTCTCATTTTAATTATTGTAGTGAAGAAAACCAAACTCACCTTTTCATCTATTATAGTTTTCTATGCTGATTTGAAAACCTATTCTGAATCATGTTCCATTTTGTTATAGGACACCAGAATTTGCTGTTTTCAGTGTCTTCTTCTGACACTTCAGGGTTCCATTCCTAAACCTGGATATTGCTTATTTGCCATTGTCTGAATTTACAGTGTAATTTTTTAAGAGTGGTGTTTAAATTTAACCTCTCAAATTTAGTATCTCTTCCCAAAAAAGAGCTACAGACTGATGGGTGAAAATTACAGGATGTCAAATTTGGCTGAGTATAATTCGCTTTGATAAACTTTTAAAGCAACTACTTTATCTCTATACAAAGATGAAAAGCAAAACCGGATATTGCAATCTAATGAGGGAATAAAATATAAATAAATATGATATGAGGGAGATTGTGGTAAGGGCAAAGTGTCAGCAATTTGAGGAGTGTGAAAGGAGCTTTGGGAGAACTTCATGGAGGAGCAAGGTGAATAGAGTGCTGGGTCTAGAGTCAGGAAAACCCAAATTCCAATCTTTCCTTAGATACTTGCCAACTGTGTGACCTGGGCAAGTCATTGACTGTTTGCCCCATTTTCCCTCTCTGTAAAATGTAC
The DNA here is from genome assembly GCF_016433145.1 of Gracilinanus agilis. Taxonomy (NCBI): domain Eukaryota; kingdom Metazoa; phylum Chordata; class Mammalia; order Didelphimorphia; family Didelphidae; genus Gracilinanus; species Gracilinanus agilis. The sequence goes on along the minus strand of NC_058131.1, from coordinate 467,224,644 downwards.
CCACATCCCAAGGTTATTGTTTCAGATGAGATAATTGTAAAACCTTTCCTGGGTTGCCTTGCACAGTGAGCACTGTATAAATACTAGTTATGTACTCTTATTGCTTGCACTGGATCTTAAAGGAAGGTTTCCAGAGGCCCTGATGATGAGAGTGGTTTTGGGCATGACCAATTTCCCTGAAATGGGAGAAGTCAGACATCCAAGTCCATACCTATTCAAAGAGTACATTTGAAGGGAAGTAAAATGAAATAAGACTGAAAAAGTGGACAGGAGCTGGCTTATGGGAGGGCTGTAAGATTCAGGCCAAGGCAGGCAGAGAGACAGAAAGGCAGAGAGGGAGGGCCATAACACCCAGTTAACATGAGACGGGAGTCTGATTTGGAAGCCAAAAATGGAACAAGCAACAATACCCCCCCGTTTCCAACAATGGCAGATTTCTTTAAGAAATGCAGAACCCCTTCCGAAAGGTGGCCCATCTTGGTTCAGATTCATGAGGGAGAAGGAAAGCTATTAATTGATCTGAGAAGACCACAGGACAATAGGAGGCTATTGGTAGCAGTTTTCTATAAGTGAAAATGTGGTACCAAAACTTTATGGAATGTCTACTGTGTTAGCTGTGGTACATGCTGTGATTTATCAGTCAACAGTTATTTATTTACAATATGAACATCACACACTATTTAGGAAACATCCGTGTACTTTTAGACTGTCTCTAAATAACAAACTTCTTTTTAAAAAATAAGATTAAATTATGAGATCTTGTTTCAAGGGCTAGTTAAAATGAATTACATGCCATAGCAAGAATATAACAGCACATGCTGAATGAAATTGGAGAACAAGTTATTTCAGTAAGAACTGTGGAAAATGGAAACCCATGTAATAAAATAATAAATGTTTGTTGAACTGAATTGAATTCAGAACAGTTAATGATCTACAGCCAACACTAACAGTTTTTTAGCATTAGGAATCTGAAGTATAGAAATGGAAAGGAAAGGCTGAAGAACCACATGATTTCTCTGGCCAAAAAGTGGCACTTGGGGGAAGGGGAATCATTGCTGCAAGATGTAGTCAGACAAATAAGCATCTGGAAGTTTTAATATATATATATATATGTAATTTAGAGACAGAAAGCAGGAGCTTAGAGAATTTGAATTTATTAGGTTAATAGCAGAAGGATCTGTACTAGAAAATAAGTAGTTCTCCTTGGAGACTTAATTCAACCAAATAAAAAGTAATTCTTTTCTTAAAAAAATTTTTTGGACAAACTTAGTTTTGCATTTAGCTGATTACCAGAGAGAGAGAGATACCATAATAATGACATTTTCCAACTTGGGCACAAAAGTAAGACCTAAAATCTCCAGCTTACTTATAGCCTCTTGCCAGGATGTAGTGATGTCAATATGATTGTAACTTGATTTTTTATTTGGTCTGAAAATATATTTATTTTTGGATAGCATAACCTTATGTACATGGAACAAAACCACAGGCAATTATTTCCTACCTTTATAAACATGAAGTATAGCTGAAGAAATTATAGTCTTTGTACTTTAAAGTTATGTATTTAGTTACAATCATAGGCTATAAAAAGAATATTAAAGATTAATAATATTTTTGCACCTTCAAAAATTGTTTTAAATGGCCCAGATTTTCATAGAACCAGGCTCTGTTCTATAAACTTACACTGGATACAATTTAGAGTGAGCTAATCTGTTTTAAAGAGAAACACAGCAAAGGGCTGGCATATTGAGCTTTCAGTTTCTAAATCTGAAAGATAACTACTAATAAGATCCATGTACTTAAGCCTAGTAATTTTAACCACCTGGCCTCCTGATTTTTTGGTGGGGAGGGTGGGCTATAGTTCTAAGCAGAAAATTTGTGATTTAATGTTGAATCATTTAAATCCTTTCCTTGATGTAGAAAACTGCAATCTCCGTTTTCAGATGCCAGATACCAGTTTGCTGTAGATTTTCTTTCCAATTAGACTACCACAGGAAAGAATGTGGACTGCCTTGATGGTCAGAAACCAGAATTTGGGCAGTATTGTACTGTCAGGACTCCCTCTGCTGGCCAGTTTAATTTATAGCGGCAGCATACTTTTATTATTTAGTCAGTTCCCTTTTTAATAACCTAGTTCCAACTCTATAGGCATTGCTATCTTATTTTTTAAAGCGCATTTTCCCTAAACCTTTTCTTTTTTGAAGCGTTCACTGAGTTCTTTTCGAGATAAACAGTAAAAATGCAGTTTAAAGATTAGTCTTAAAAGACTTATGCAAAATGTTTATGAATAAGAATTATCTTTGAACCAAGGACAGTGCTTTGTACATGATAAGAACTTAACTTTTTTTTTTTTAAGAATGAATTCTGTGCAGTTATTATGTGCTTTGTAAAGTAGCGTGTCCACTTAAATTATTCCTTCCTGCCCATCCCTCGGCTAGGGGTCCTCTATAAATATGACTAGAGATTTGCCAGTCGTAGATCTGTATTGGTAGGGAGAAGACTTAAATCTATAATCAACTGCTTACTTCCCTTAACGGCTAAGAGCCCTAATTTCTTCATCTATACAAGGAGGAGTTTGAGTCATTTTTAAGGTCTCTTCTAGCTCTAACATTTTATGATTTTATGATGGATGAATGAATGAATTGAAGTTAACTGAATTAAATGCTATTATGGTGGTGCATGATTTTCTAAAAAGTAAACATTTTTAGACTTTTACCCAGATTTAAGGCTCTATCCTGACCCCCAGGACACACATTTTGTTTAGTATTTTGAGCAATGGAAGAAAACATTTTTAAACCAGGGTTAAGATCTTTTAAAATATCAAGATTTTTTTTTTTAATCCATGGGGGAGAGAGGAAGGCAGGTTGTTATGTGGAGAAGGAGCTTAACTCAGGATCTAGAATTTTAGTGAAGAAAATGAAGATATTAAGAATATGAAAAGATTAGTTTTCCATGAATGGATATACCTGGAAAACATTAGAAGTAAAATGAGAACCCCCATAGACTAAAAGCAAACATTGTATTTCTGCCCATAGTGCATCTCTTTGTTTTGGGTTGACTGACTAATCCTTTAAGAAGTTGCTAAACTTCCCCAAGTGCTGAAAACCTAAATCTCTTTTTAAAATAGCTGTAAGTAATACTCTCTTCATACTTTTATTTGAACTGTTTAGCCAAAAAGTTAATTATCTTTGTTTAAACTGTTGGTTTCCAATGCTTGGTTCCTCTAATTAGAGATGTTTTAAAGAAGCTCTTATTCCAGTTTAATGATAGCAATTAAAACAAATTGGTGAGCATTTTTACAGTGCTGAAAAGAAGAGTTTCTAGTAATTATTTTGGATGTTTTTAGGTTTGTTTGTTTTTTTTTTTTAGTTTAATTTTTCAGTTCAATAAGACCATGGTTTGCTTGAATAGCAGCCTTGGAGTCAAAACTATCTGTATTCCAGTCTTTTCTCTGATCCATACTGACTATGTGACCTGAACAGTCTGACCTCTTTGCCTCTAGGCAACTGTTCAAGAGTGAGTTGCAAAATTCTTGTTGATCTGCATTGATACAGAAGTTTCCTCACCACCAACTCCCTAAACCAATGAAATTCCAGATCTGAATTTTTTAAAAGTTAGCTTCTGAGAGAGAGGGCATGCAATTAGAAAGCAGACCAAAGACTTCTTTGTGACTATAGTTATAGAAGTAAATTAAGATATAATAAAGCCCAATCATAGAAATATTTACTTCTATTGGACAAATTTGGGTTAGATATTGAGCTATTTGATGGTTTCAATGCCTATAAAATATGTCTATAAATATTCCACTACCCATAAAATTATGTCATCTATCTGTCTTAAAAGGAGACATAGCATTGGACTGATAATACTACACTGTGTGTTGGTCAGATGTAGTTAACAACTTGAAAGTTCTGAGTAATTGAAATGAAAAGTTCTGAAAATTTTGAATAATGTTTTTATTTGGCCTTTCTCATTTTCTTCTTTTATGTGCTTGCTATCATTAAATCTGCTCGTGTTCTCTTCCATACAAAGCTTTTCCCTTCTTGTCCTCCTTTTATTGGGGGTAGGGGGTAGTTTCAGACCTTCAATGGTTCCATACTATAATGTATCTACAACTTATAGTCTTAGAGAGTTATCTGATCAAGTAAAGGGTAGGTGATGTACACAGAGGCAGAGCAAGCAGAGTACTGGACTTAGAGTCTGGAAGAGGCTAGTTCAAATCTTGCCTCTGACATTTACTCAGTAAGGCCTTGAACAAGTCACTTAACATCCTTGATCTTAAGCCCCTCATCTGTAACTTGGGACTAATAATATTTGTAATAACCTTAATATCTAACTCATAGAATTGTTGTGAGGCTCAAACAAAATGATGTGTGGGTACTTGGCTTATAAAGTGCTTTACAATCATGAAAGCACTGTATAAATGTTATGACTATAAAATTCTTATTCAATATGCTCACATAATGCAGTATATGTCAGAGCCCATACTCAGAGGGTCTCCTCATTCCAAGAGCAGGCCTCTATCTACTAGGCCATTCTGCCCTTCATATAAATGTCATACCTACCATAAAATACTATTTGCTGTGTATCTCATTGTTTCTTTCTGGTTTTATATGCTCTCATATGAAAATTTTCATTCTATATAGTTCTTGGAACATTATATCAGTCAGGTAGACAAATACGCTTTTTTCCTTTTTAGTGCAGTTTTCTGCTAAAATATTTCCACCCTTTATTTAAAAGGAAAAAGAAAAGAATTTGTGTTTAATAAATGTGGTGAAACTGAGTGATTTGTAATAGCTGAATACCTGTCATCAAGGTATGTCTTATAGCACTGACATTGGCCTCGGAGTGGATGCCAGAGCCATTTAACTATATGGTTTTCATAACCATACTTCTTACAGATGACCCTGTTATGGCTATTAATTTAGAGTAGAACATGGTATGTCTTGTATTAGGGGCTACTTATATATCTGTGTCAGTGAAAATCACTTACAAATCCTTACTTGTGCCCTCTCCCCAAGATACATTTTAAACACTTCCTTATGCCATAAATGGAAGACATGAAACAAAAGGTGTAGCAGCTATTCAGTCCAATATACCTCTGAAGTGAAAATAATAGAGATTGGGTCTTCTCCGTTGATACTATGCCTTCAAAACCCTTTACATTTATCTTTACGAAGTCGATTCTGCTGTGTAAATGTAACTAAGATTTTTTTATCCTAGTTTAATGACTAGGATGTGTGCTTGTACATACATGAATATGCCTATAGGTAATAGGCATACATTAGACATACTCACATATATATGTGTGTGTGTATATATATATATGTATGTGTGTGTATATATATATATGTATATATATATATATATTTTTTTTACTATTAACCTTTTTTGATAGTGAATACAAGATACCTAGCATAGCATTACTTGTTTCATAGTCATTTGTTTTTCCTGAAGAGAGCTACATGTTTTTCATAAGCCTTAAGACATATGCTAACATTGTCTAAAAAGGAAGAGCTAATTAGTTTTATTATTTCTGTTTCATATCTATAGAGATCTTTTGAGAGAGAAAGAATACAAATATTTAATGTGTGCAGGTTTCTTGAGGCATAGATGATAGACTTCTTCAGCCTGGAATTCAGTGAAATTGGACTCCCATTTGAAAACAAAAGAGTAACCTACAACAAAGGATATATGTGATCAAATGATTAGCCAGAGGGTAGTAGGAATTCATGGGAAGAGTGACAGATTGTATATTAGGAGGAAATCTGATCTTTAAATTAATTGAAGCCTTCTATTACTCAAGAGCCAAAAGAAATAATAGAAATTTTCTGAAGGAGATAAATGTCTGAAACTTTAGAAATGCATATGTGTATTGGATTAATCCAAGTAAGAGAGATTGATGGAGAGATAATAAATTACATTGTATAGAAAGTCCACATTCCTAGTTTTCAGGAATACTCTTGTCTTTCATTCCTTACAAGATGTATTTAAGTAGCCTTAGGCCAGTTTCAGAAACTTTACTTCATGATTCTCATTATCACACCATATGTGCATAGTTCTTTGGGATAGATAAAGTATTATAAACAAAGACGCCATATTTTTAAAGCTAAAAGCCTAATCTAAACCTTCCTAAGGAAAACTGATATTTTCTTTCTCATGTGGATATAAACAATTTAAAACATCTTTCACACAATATACTAGAATAACAAAATAAAAATATAACTATAAGAGAAAGTTAGGTTTTTCTAAGTTATCAAGGTTTTAGTCAACAACTCTGCTCATATTGAGAAGAAAAAAAATGAACAGTGAAAGACCGAACAAAACTGATTTCTTCCATTACCAAGAGATTATTATTTTCTTATTTTGTGGCCTAAAAACTGTTTTTAATTTAATCTTGTTGTAGATATATGTCACTTTGTATAGGAGATTATATGAGTGTATAAATAGAAAAATGTATGTGGTTTTATATAGATTTACCACATTCTCATAATTTTTGGTACTGTTTCAGTGCTGTAGTATCATACTAGACCATTTTTGTGTATTGCTTTTTTAGAAAAAAAAATTAGTAAATGTGATGCCAAAGTTTGCTATGTTAAGGTAAAATTTAATTTTGTTTTAAAAAGAAAGGAGAGCATTTAAAAGTTTTTTTTTCCTCCTAAGAAAATGGGTGAGGGGAAAGGAATATAACCAAACAGCACTTAAATTCAATGACCCTTTTTAATTTTATTTAGTTTTAACTTATTTAAGGAGGCAACTGATTGCTGGAGTGGAAATAATGGGAACCTTGGGAGGAAGTGGTCATTCCATCTTGAGCTTTTGATAGAGGAGAAGAAAGCTGGGAATAATCTATAATATGCACCCTGAATTTTGAGAGAACAGATTTCTAAAGTTTCAGTGGAAAAATAAGTAGAATCTTATGGACTAAAATGCTATAAGGGATTAGAAGACCTTAAATATGAATATTTGAAGACATAAAGAACTCTGAGAGAAGGAAAAAAGAACCTGAAGAACCCAAGGTGGTTACACTGGAAACTCACCAACATATTTTTTTAAGAGCTTTGTAAGCAAATGGGCAAATCACAAAGGATGAATGTAAGTGTGATGCTGTCCTGTGAGAACTGAGAAGTGCTAAAAATTAGAATTAGGTGAGGTTGGTAAGGAAAGTGAAGTGTTGTTAGTTTTTTTTTTTAAAAGAAGGTGGGAAGGATAGAAGAAAAAAGATGGAACCCAGATAACTCATGAAGAAAAAGACAGAAGTACTCAACTTTTCTTTAACATCTGTTTTCTCTGCCAAAGAGAAATTTTTGGACCAGAAAAGAGACAATAAAAATGGCCTTAGTCTTTTCTTTTAAATAAAGGAGTAGGATTACCTAGGCTCTGAAGTTTTTATGGCTCTAGATCTGTGAATCTGTGATTCTATGAAAATTCAGTCAAACTTAAGATCACATTTAGATAACTGAATCAAATCAGTATATTATTTATTAAATACCTATTATATTAGGCATTAGAGATAGAACACAAAATCTCTAATGTTAAGGAATTTGCATTTGTGGCAGGGGGATACCTCGTACAATTAAATACAGAACATGAACACTTTCTCTGGAGTAGGTGTTATCTAGAAGGAGGATCAGGCTAGTCTTCCTGTAAAAGATGGCACTTGAGCTGAGTTTTAAAAGGATTCTGAGAGATGAGAATGAAGAGGGATTGTGTTCCAAACACAGCCTAGAGAAAGGAACAGACATAGGAGGTATAATTTTGTATATACAGGTTCTACAGAACATGGAATAAATGCAGAAGGGTAGTATACAATAAGTCTGTAAAGGTAGGAATGAAGTGTTTTAAAAATCAAAATATGGTGGCCTAAAAGCAAGAAGGGTGGAAGGTTGGCATGAGGAGAGACTGAAGGCAGAGAGACCAATTAGGAGGCTATTGCCGTGGTCCAAAGGAAAGGGGAGGATGCCCTGGACCAAGGTATTGGCAGAGTTGACGAGAAGGGGATGTATGTAATAGACATTTTAGAATTGGCAAGACTCCGCAGCTGATCGATGGAGGACAATGAAGGAGTTGGAGATGACAAGCTTGTGACCCTGAGTGGCTAGAGGGAAGGTAACCCTTCAGAAAAAGTTAGGGGGAAAGATAAGTAGTAATTGGGAGTTTGAGATAACCGTGAGACCATTTTGATGTGGGCCTGGTGCTCGGGTGAAAAACTAAAGCTGGTGATATGAATAAAGATGCTATCCGAACTCTTGGGAGCTTTGAGATGACCAGCAGAGTATAGAGAGTAGGAGTCTCTTAAGTGGGACAAGGATGAAACAGAGAAGACTACAGGCAAGAAATGACCAAAGAGAGTGCACTAGGAAAAAGTCGAGGAAGAAAGAAAGGATAGTCAACAGTATCAAAAAAATAAAAAAAGGTTGAAAGTGATAAGGACTGGAAAAAAGGTAAATGGGATTTAGCAGTTAAGATTGTACTTATTCACCTTGGACAGAACTATTTCTGTTGGATAACTGGATCCTAAGCCAAACTGCAAGACAGGGAGAAGTGAGTATGAAGTGAGAAAATGCAGGCAACTAGTAGACACAACTTCTTCAAGGAATTTGACTGTGAGAGGGAGCAGGGATACAGGCTGGTAAATTGAGAGGATTTTAGGCTTTTTAATTGAAGGTTTTTTAAGGAGAGGTAGGCATGTTTATAAATCATAGAAAAGATGTCCATGAATAGAAGAGATTTATCCCTCAGAGACATTTGTGATTTTTTTTCCTGCCTCAATTTCATGGGAAATAGAAGGGGGTTCTTGACTTATAAAACCAAAATTCTGCCCCATTAATCTTCCATGTATTTTTTAAAAATGTATTAATTTTCCATGTATTTCTACATTTAAGTTTAAATGTTGTTTGTTGTTGTTGTTTTTTAAACACAAATAGGTACTGTGTCTATACAGAATTGAGTATATTGGGGGTAACTGGGTAGCTCAGTGAATTGAGAGCCAGGCCTAGAGATGGAAGGTCCCCTAGATTCAAATCTGACCTCAGTCACTTCCCAGCTGTGTGACCCTGGGCAAGCCACTTAATCCCCATTGCCTACCCTTGCCACTCTTCTGCCTTGGAACCAATAAATAGTATTAATTCTAAGGTGGAATGTAAGGATTTTAAAAAAAAGAATTAAGTATATAATGGAGAGTTTATTGAATTTGTTTTTATAAAGTTACATAAAAATATTAGTTTTGTGAAGGCTTTTTCTTTCCTTACATGACATAAATGATAGCACTATTCATAGAGTGGGTATGTTTTTCCTTAGATATATTTATTTCTAATACATGACATTCCACCTTCCATGTCCCTTTGTGTCCAAAGCCTGGAATACTTTGCCTCCTCGCCTCTTCTTTTTGCTATCTTTAGCTCCCTTTAGAGCTCAGCTCAGATGCCATCTTTTATTCAAACCCTTTCCTGTTATCCCCATCCTTCACCCACCGCCAATACTTTGTGTTGTGTCTACATTGTGTGTATTTTATATTTACTTAAAGCATATATGTATATATATATATTTTTTTTCTCTCTCTCTCTCCATAGATTATATGCTCTTTGAGGACAGGGACTGTTTCCTTTTTATCTTGGGATCACCAATATCTAGCATAGTACCCAGCACATAGCAGATGCTTAATAAAATATTTGTTGAATTGTTGGACAACAGTTTAGAAATAATTCGTCATGTATGTAATTAGTTAGGTCCTGTCAGTTTTTATATATTTGTCTCAATGTAGTTTTAGTATGTTTTGTTCCAAGATAATTATTATAAAGTAGTAATTATTGTTCAGGTAAAGCCTTCTTCTTTAAGTAGAAGTACATGTGACAGCTTGGGCTATACTTGACTTCCTGATATGAAATTGTAACATACTAAGGGAAATCAAAACATAATTTCATCTATTAATGATTTGCAATTAAGAAACACTTACTTACCTTAGCAGTTAATTTTTTTAAATAAAACTAAACAGAGGAAGCACTCCTGGTTTTAGATTCAGAAGACCCAGGTTCTAATTCCACTTCCAACACATGAACTTGGGTAAGTCTTGGATCTCAGTTTCCTCATATGTAAAATGAGTGTGTTTGACTTGATGGTCCTGAATTCCTTTCCAGCTCTAAATCTGTGCTCTTTCTCTGGTATTTATCTCTAGTGCTATTACATTGTAATATAATGATGAGGGTAGCTATCCATTTTAAATACAAAAGTTTATTCTCTATTTTGCTTTAGGAGTAGGCTCTGCCACCTATCTTTCTTATACTATTTTTAGTTCAATTGTTCTTAAAATTGCTGGAGGTTGCAGAATTCTAATATTAAGTATTTTAATTCTCTTTGCAGCTATGTCAACTTACCTTTTTGTTATTAAAGCTGAACTTCCTGGTGCAATTTCACAATTTCTATCTGACTGCAGTGGGTAAGGAAAAATACTTCATTTCCCTATATGTTTTATTTTGATGTTCTAATGGAGTCATGATTTCACTAGTGTCAGTACTTATCCCTTCTATTGATGCTCAACTTCTCCATTCCACACTTTGCACTATTCTTATCTCCATTTCCCCATAAATACTATAGCACATATATACAACATATACAATGAGATTCAGGTTTTGCATAAAATTGCTTAATTTTTGCTTTACAGTTGTATATGTTGCATCAATAAAACTTCAGTTCATAATTAAGAATGCTAAATACTTGCTTGATAGTCAACTCATAAGAATCTTAAAATGTCACTCATATGAAATCTTTGCATTGTAGAAAAGAACTCTGAGAAAGCATCGGCCTTGAAGAGAAAGCATATTACCTTTAACTTGTTAAGTTGTCCTTTCGAATAATTTAAACACAAAATGCAGTAAGCTTTCAAATTTATTTATTTGGTGGTCCTGTTTTAGCATGTGAACTTTTTCCAGAACTCAGGCCAACTTTTTCAAGTTTGGTTTATAGTTTGTACAACTTTTTTTTTTTAAATAAAGATATACTTAGACATCTCTACATATGTAGTCATGCATAATACTGTGTGAACTTAAAATCAGAATCAGAAACATTGCAAGAAAATGTGCTTGACATAACTAAACTAAAACATTTCAATTTGAACATTGCAATAACCTATTTTCATTATTATATGTTACCGCCAATGATGACATTTACATTTTTAAAAAGCTCTATTATGGCTATCATTTTAAGCTGTGTTCAGTTTTAAATTTACTTCAAAATCTTACTTTAGACTAAAGCTTGTATTTTTGTACATATTGGCTAATGTGTGTGTCTTGTTTTAAAAAAATCTTTAATGTAATATTTTTTGCCTTATAGAAATATAGTTCCTTTGAAATCTAGTACTATTCATAGCTTTCATTGCTCTTTTACAATCTCGTGTCAGAAATAAATCTAACTATATAAAATAATGAACATAGATTTTTGCTTGTAAGTTTTGAAGCTCTGTAGCAAAATTAAATTTTTAAATATTATTTTTAAGCATACATATTTTAAAAATAACCTCAAATTGGATTTTTCAAGTAAGGTACATTATTTTAGATTTAAAAGTTTAAAATTTTATTAACTTAATAAAGGACTAGTTACAAGGATGCTTTAAAATATAAAAATAAACTATTCAAAATTCAAAATATTATAGTGAGTTAAGAAAAAAAATTAGTTAAGTGAATTTAACCACCCAAAACACATTTTTTTTTCTGACAGTTATATAACAGCATTTTTTCTAGGCCAGTTTCTTGTCTATTTGCTTTCATTTACAGTTTTGGTTTACCCTAAACTATAGATAATGGCATTTCATCTTATTTTCTAAATTATTTGTGGAAATTAATGTACTTGTGTTTTCACAAAATATTTTGGCTTTAGTATTTTAACTAATCCTTACAAGACATGGAAATAATTTATATATATTTACAATAATATTCAGATTTAAAAGTTAATTTCAACAGTCAAGTAGCATGCCATTTGATCTTAACTTCTGTTATTATCTGCATTTTTAATGGAATAACTTCAATGTTTACAAAAGCATGCTGTTAAAATATTGTAACTTGGGAGCTCTCTGTTAACATTTAATGATCCTGTCAGGAGGATATGATTGACACAATTAAGTTGTCTTGCATTTGAGTTACATAATTGATAGGGGATGCAAGTAAGATGCTAATTCAGAACATATGATACTCTTGTCCCATTCCATTTGGGAATGATATTAAAGCAACTCATAAGTAAATCTGGTTTTCATTTAAAAGAAAAAAAGAACATCTGCATAGCATAGTATTTGCTATACAGCAAAGGATTTATTCTCTATATCTCATACTTGGAACATTTTTATCATATAGGATTAAACCCACAGATCAAACAAGTTTTCTAGAAAGTATAAAACTTTTTTCTAATATTTTTACCCCAAAACATTCAAATCACAGTGTGTTTGGGAAACAGAAGCTTTGTTTAACAACTCCTCTATGCTTAGAAAAAAAATTTGTTAAGTGAGTATATTCTTCTAAAATGAAATATCTTGGTTTTTAAAATGTAATATTATTTCAGGAGGGGTTTGTGGAACAATGAAAAAAGTATGGAAATCTTTGGGTTCAGAGCACCTAGTTTCAAATCTTACCCTAATGGTTACTTAGCCTTTGTGACCTAGGACAAGTCAAGATTTGAGCCTTAGTTTCTTCAACTATAAAATGAGTAGGTTAGACTAGAAGACACCTGAGGCCCTTGTTAGTACTAGAGCTATAATACTACACAGTATGGGCAGTATGGCCCAGTGGAAAGAGAGCCTGCCTGAATTTGGAGGACATAGGTTCAAGTCATTTTAACTCAGTTCTCCCTTACCCCTCAATTCTCTAAGACCATAAAAGGCAGGGCAGTTGTTGATCTAAATTGTTAGAAGGAGTTTTCTTACTGGGATTTCTCTAAACCAAAAACAAACAAAAAACACTTTATAACTCTTTTTTTTTTCTTTTTGGTTAACTGACAAAACATTTTTGAGGTTGCAGTTATATTCTCTACATTTTCCGTTTTCTGTTTCTTTGACCCTGATTCATTTAGCTCTGACATGGATGTGAAAACTACACTGACTAATATCACTGGGTAATATATTATTGCCTCCCATCCTAAAAATAATTATAAGGAAAAGTTCATAATACTTATGAATTTCTTTATGATGATTTTTGATAAGGACAATAAATACTTGATAAACAAAGATGGGGCACAGAAATATTATATGAATTCATTTTCTCTTAAAGATTTATTATATACTATACAAACCAATCCTCATAATACCCCTATGAATGTTGACACACTGAATCAAAAACAAATAAAACACCAAAATAAAGGACCATGAATTCTTATGTGAATGGTTTTAGAAAAATTATTTTTATCATCATCATTTGCTAAATTGAGGTAAGTTTCATATTAAAAGAGAAAAAGGTAAGCTCTCTCCTAATTCATCATTTAGTACTTTAGGCAGTTACTATGTGACCTAATGTGAGCATAAAAGAAGAGGGGAAAATAACCATTTATTAAATGACTATTCAGTGCTAGGAGTTTTATAAGTGTTATCTATTTAAGGAGAAAAGTAGCTTTTGTCAAAGATATCAGACATAGCAACTTAATATTTTATTTTTATTTTATTTAAAAATTAAAAAAAAATTTTTAGAATATTTTTCCATGGTTACATGATTCATGATCTTCCCTACCCCTCCCCCCTCCCAGAGCTGACAAGCAATTCCACTAGGTTATACATGTATCATTACAACTTAATATTTTACAAGAAAAAAGATCCTTCTGGTCTAGGCTATATTAACATATAGCCTTTCCCACTCAGCTATACCCGCCTGACAAGAAGAACATGGAAATTGCTTTTGTGCTCCCATTGGGCCTTTTTCTCTTATTATTGGGCCCTGCATTGGTACCTGATCTTCTATTGAGTCTCAGAAGGAGGTAGAGATTGTTGCTCTACTTGAGTCTTTATTATGCAAATTATAGAAAGATTGAAAATTATTATTGTCATCTTTCAGGTTAAAATGTTTCATTTTTTAAGGCTGTCACTCTGTGTGCATTCTGTCTAACAAGAATGTTTACATATATATATATATATATATATAAGTTTAGGTTCTCATAATCAAAAGCTGAGCTTCATGCAAATGTATAGAACTATGTAGTTTGAGGCCCACTAGAATTCAAACTATTTGAACTTATATTATTTTGGACATATGACAGGTGTTTAATAAAAACCAGCTAATTGTTTTTTAGAGTTGTAAACTCAGGTATAGAGGAGACCAAGTGAGACAACTACAGTTAATTCTCCGATGCCCTTAATAAGAAAAGCATCATTGTTAAAATCCAAGTTTAATTATCAAAGATCATATTGGTAAAGAATTTGTCAAAAGCATGACTGTACATCATTTGCAGCCATAGAGTTTCTGCAGTTTTGATTCCCCAGGCCTCTTGATTAATAGTGATTTAAGGAAAAGCTGGATGTGACATGGTACTAGCAGAATTTAATTAAGGAGCAGTTTATTAGAATTTCTAAGGAGTAGTAGTTTTTCTTGATGCTAGTTTGGAAGACATTTTGCCTCCTGAGATGACTACAAATTTCATAAGGACAGAGATCATATCTTATTTTTTTGCATACCCAAGAGATCCTAGAAGATAATCGTGCTCAGATTGAAGTGAATAGTATTTAATAATAAAATCCTTTTGGGGAATGGCTAATACTTTAATTTTGTTTTATATACTAAATACTTAAATGGATCTGTGATCACTCTGGTTTGAAAATTCTCTCCAGTAATACAGATTAAAACCCATCCAAGCTTATTCATCTTGTGCAAATCTTTCCACTATCCTCCAAAAAATTCCCACAGGGGCTCCATCCCACCTGTTAGGAATCTTTCTTTTTCCTCTTAAATAGTCAGAGACAATTTCACTTGGGTTATCCTTCACCTTACCATATAACCAGCTCTTCTTCTCTTCTATCATACAATGGCTTCATTGCATCCTTTACTCTTGTTTTTATCTGATGTTCTTCCTTAGTTATATATTCATATTATATTCTATATTAATTATATATCATAGCCTCCTCATATTTACCACATGCCTTTCCATATCCTTCTATGACATACTTAATTTTAATTCTTTAGAGACTGTTGTACTCTAAGCTCTACTTCCAAATAGCAAAAATTAATTGAATATTAGTATTTTAAAAAATGGACTGTTGGAGCAGCTGGGTAGCTCAGTGGATTGAGAGCCAGGCTTAGAGACGGGAGGTCCTAGGTTCAACTCAGGCCTCAGACACTTCCCAGCTGTGTGACCCTGGGCAAGTCACTTGACTCCCATTGCCCACCCTTACCACTCTTCCACCTAGGAGCCAATACACAGAAGTTAAGGGTTTAGAGAAAAAATGGACTGTTGCTTTCATAGAAAGCTTGGAGGTTGGTAAAAGAGGCTGCAATTTACCAAAGGCAATCTACCCCACTCTTTACCTCTTATTTAACTTTGTGCCCAAATCATTGTTATCCATTTGTACTATCTGTCCCTCATATACCTTCTGACACATAAACTCTGTATTATTTAAGATTTGAAAAGTTCTTTATATCCGTTATCTCATTTGAGACTCACCTCTCCCTGGGCAGTAGATCCACTTGGTCTTTCTTGTGTTTCTTGTCTTTTCTTGACCATTTGATCAAACAAAACTCCTTTAAGTGATTTCAGTTTTATTCTAGTAGGTTGTGCTTGTTTAACATAACCAGAAAATCTGCAAAGAGGGCTGCCTGGAAGACCTCAATATCCACAGGAATCCCTCTTTAACTTAGCCTCTTTTCTGGATCTCCTCCATCACAGTGGTGAATACCTTTAGCAAACATATCTTCCTATTTTATGCCTCACTTGATATTTATGATCAGAGAGTAATTGAAGAGGGTTACTTATGTCCTTCAGGGCATATTGGTGTTATTGATGAATAAAGGAGAGAATCTATAAGGTAGCTTTTTTCTCGTAGTCAATTTTAAAATATAATCAACAACTAGTAAGTGCTATGGAATCTGATGATTTGTATCTTTCAGTCAGTTGTGAAACTGCAAAGAAGTTGTTCATTGTAGAATATTGTTTGCTGAAGCCTGGTTGTTCCATACTAATTTTCTCATCAAAGATTTCCTCTCTGTATAGATGACTCATAAAGTTGTTGTGTTGGGACAGTAGGTGTATATGTTGGTGATTACTGATATTTTCTCAATCACCTTTTTTCATATTAATAAAGTGAGATTTCCCCCATCCTTTTGATGTCTTTCTCTTCACATATATGTCTTCACATAGCTTTTATAGTGATCTCTCAACACCCTCAGAATTGTGTTGCCTTTAGCACAGATCTCTTTTATATATTACTGCTCAGATCTGGCTGCTTTTTTCCATCTTTGTTCTCTTTATGATGACATTTCGGTTTCTTCTATATTTTCATCTTATGATTGCCATGTTAAAGCCCAAACAGAGGTGATGTGAGTCTCAAATGAGATAACAGAGATAAAGAATTTTTCAAATCTTAAAGCTCTATGTTAATTCTATTATTAGCCTCAAGCCTTCAGGTCTCCAAACATCCCTTGAGCTTTCTACTACATTGCTGATGAGTTCAGATAGTATTAATAGAACAATACAAAGGTGTGCTGGTAAATGGTTAGCAATCAGGGATCTTTAGAAAAAGAAAATTGTGTGTACTCACACTTTTAAGTTTAATCTGAATATTAACATCCTTAAATATAGACCATCATTGGAATAATAAATCAAGACCTTATTTGTAGCAGTTACTGATTTCTGAGGTACAACCGCCCATACTGACATTTCAGCAAGTGGCTCTCAGAGCTGGCCCACACATACCCCAGGGTCCAAGTATGGTAGTTCCACTGTCCTTATTGGAAAAAAAGAGATTGTAAATTTTTTCATTTTCATATTTTTCATCCCTCCATTTTCATTCTTAAAAGCTCATGGGACAACACATGTAAAACCCAGTGGAAATGTGCATTGGCTATGGGGGGGGGAGGGGAGGTGGAGGGGAGAGAAAGAACATGAATCATGTAACCATGGAAAAATTTTCTAAAAAATATTTTAAAAAATGAAAATCTCATGGAATGACTTTGTTTAGTTGGATATCTTGCCAAACTTTTTGCCATCCATTTTTCTTCTCTCTGCTTTATGAGCTAAAACTATTTATAATTGTCCATCATTCCTTTTTCAAAGATTTTTAAAATGAATTTATGTTATAGCCTGGTATTGTCTTTGATAGCTCTTTGTGT
The DNA here is from genome assembly GCF_016433145.1 of Gracilinanus agilis. Lineage (NCBI taxonomy): Eukaryota > Metazoa > Chordata > Mammalia > Didelphimorphia > Didelphidae > Gracilinanus > Gracilinanus agilis. Next base: position 467,207,359 of record NC_058131.1, on the reverse strand, counting down.
ATTTGGCAGGTAAATAAGATATTTACTGACACAAGTACTCTGTGGGCTCTTTTAGGTTGGTTGTTTTTTTTTTCATAAAAATTGCTTTATATTGTAACAATATGCATAAATTTTTATAACCATTGTGGCTATCATCTTTATTGTCAGCTTTTCGTTGTTATTTATAATTGCATATTTAAATAGGTCAGAATATATTTTTAAATAACATACTTTTATCAATATTCTAACATTTTTTTTTACTAATTATGATTTTAGCACGAAGTTAATTGACCTCACCATACCTAAACAACTGATTCAGGAATGACTCCCAAATCAATAACTACTCTTTTCTTATCAGTCCATTTTGAGTTTTACAATGCTATTCAATGTTTTCCATGTCCAGTACTCACTTATCAATTCTTTTTTGGGGGGAAGAACTTTTATGATATATTGGTGTGAGACTTCATTGTTATCTGCATGTCTTTTGGGTATGGCCTCATTAACATGAACCATGATTTCCTATATATTTCTCACCATTTCTACCTTTTCTCAGCTTTGCATGAAGTGAACAAGTACAAGAGTTTATGTTATTTTAATTTGGAAAGTCAGCACTTTCTTCCTAGAATTTGCCTGTCTATTCCTCAACAGCCAATTATGGTACATAAGCTGCAAATTATTTTCAGAGCAGTTTTTAAAAAATATTTATCATTAAATGAAATACCTGATGACCTAATGTCCCGTGAAATAATTTCTAGTTGCCCCTCCATGTGATGATAAATTCTGTTCCACCAACTCCTTTCTTTTTTGTCTCCAAAGACTAATTGTGACCTTGAGCAACTTGAATCTAGTTTTGTTTATAGCAAGAATGTCAAGAGTGGTATGATTGAGACCCTTTAGCAGTATGCCCAATCATTAGTCACTGAGTAAGAATCTCTCATTTGGAGGACGTATAGTCAAATTAAGGTTTGTAGATAGACCAAAAACTGTGATTCTTAGCACTTTCTACCTCTTTTTGCGGCACTGTGCTGTCATCACTGCAGATGTATAAGGGGAGCTATACTAGACTGTGGGCCATTTTGTAATTTTCTTGCTTTTATAGGTTGCCATGGCCAGAAAAGTCATCACAAAATGGCAGTAAGCCTCTCTGCACTTAACTTTGTTGGTCCTTGTAGAATAGACTCAATGTATTGCTGGGACTGTGTTCTTAACCTTTCCAGCAAGATTGAATCTGCAGGAGCTTTAGAAACCACAGGGTCACTGATATTATTCTTTTCTAATGCTTTTCTAAAATATAAATCATGAAGGGCTATTTTTTAAAAGTGTGTTTTTCCATTGGCTAATTATATCAGAGTAACATTTATTTTTGTATTCTGGACCCTTTCCTAAAATTAAAGGCACATTTTTCCCCCAATAGGTCTTGGTATCTTGATGGAAGAATACTGCTGATGATCATATCTGTCTGCATTGTTTTCCCCCTTGCACTTCTTCCCAAATTAGGTAAGTCATTTCGGAATGGTAGATAATATTATTGTCCAATTTGACAACAAATTACTGAGGGGCTTAATTTTCACTGGACTAGATATTTTAGCAGAGGGAGGGGGAAGGGACTTTTAAACTTGAATTTATTATAAATGGTTCTGCCTGCAGCCCTGCCTAGTTACCCTGTTACTTGGGTTGCAGTAGTATTTTGTCTGCCATACTAAAATAAAATCTTTACAGCGGAACATTAAAGAGCAGCCTTTCCTTATAGTATGCCATTAGTGGTAAGCCAGTTCCAATTCTGCCCTACAAAACTACATAAATGATCTGTGACAGGCAGTTGGAATGTTGTTATTCTGAGCCCTAAGCTCCAGATACCAAGCAACTGTAATAGAAAACATGCCCGTGACATATAGCTTTAGCTGTACATTAGGATCACTTTCCTTATAAATTGCTTTTTATTTTACTGTTATTTTACAGGCTTTCTTGGCTACACAAGTAGTTTATCATTTTTCTTTAAGGCGTTCTTTGCTCTTGTGGTAAGTTTAAAACATCAGTGGACTGCTGATCTCCCTCCTCTAAAATAGGCCTCATATTCTGGCTTTTAACGTAATTCTGAGTTGTGTTGAGTGGGCACCCCAGGATGCTTTCTTATTAATCCACAAATATCTTACCTTTTTCTGAATCCACTTTTATTTTTCCTTAAGCAGGACAGTAAGTCTAGTTTTTTTTTGACTTGACTAAACAAGAAAGCAAAGCTAGTTATCAGATCACAAGGAACACATCCATTGCCTAAATTTCTTATTTTTAAATATTTTCCAAAGCCTTAGATAAAATAAGTATATGTGTGATTTCTTTCCTGTCCAAAAAAAAGGAAGATGTGTGGGAAGTTTAATTAAAATAGTTGTCTATAACACTATGGTCAACAGGACACGAACTGGAAAATTCATTTGGCACAGGTCATCTTAATGCTAGATGATCAGAGAAACCAGACCTCAGAAACTCTGACTGACCACATGATTTTGACCATGGAATTAGACATTTAAAATTTTTCTGCACAAGTTTGGTTTACTCCCGGCATATAGATAGGTTCTTGGAGGTCTTATTTTTGAACTAGTAAATGAAACAGTTTCTTGTCATGTCACCTTCACACAAAGGAATTAATTTTTTCACTTCTAAAATGTAGTTCTTTTCTTATGATTTTTTTTACTAGCTGATTTTTGAGCAGCTAAGAGAAAAAATATTAATTCCAAATAAAATTAAATCACTTATACAAATAAAACGTGGATGGTTCAGCATGGCTAAAAAATGTATAGACAAAGGAAACTGAAAACTTCTCTTGGCCAACATAAATAGATTTTGATATCTCAAAGACATTTCATGCAATTTAAAAAACTCCTTTTTCCCCCTTTATATATATGTGTTCCATGGCTAATGTCCAAGTGTTAAACTTAGTAGGATTAAGTATTTAATAGTTTGCAAGAAGACATATTCCAAATATACTTTTTATAAGCTTGGTTAAAAAAATTCTTTTTATTGCCACTTACCAAAAATATATTTTACTTAATAAAAAGTAAATTCAAAGAAAATAACTTAAACGTAAGACAGCAAATGCAGTCCAGGACAGTTGTCAAAACAAACTGGTATGCCCAGAATTTATGCTGATCTGAGGGTCATTACTTTTGTAGGCTAAAATACAGGATATAATATTTAACTTAAATTTTGCTCATAAATGGAGATGTGATCCCAAGGGTAAAAATACTACATAATTATGATTTTTTTCAATTTGAAGATTCTTATAAACAGTTTTATATAGTACTTTTGTATATTTGTTCCATTTTCCCCCTGTGCCTCTTATTTATCTGTGTGAACTGAGTCAGTTCACTTACCATCTCTGGGCCTTGATTTTTTCATCTAAAAAATGAGGGGTTGGATTGGATAACCTAAAACTATTTCTGTTCTAAATATGTTATCCTGTAACCTATAGATACATTTAAATTAATACATGCTTTTCCTTACAGTGAAGAGATTTATTGTTGATGCCTTTATCCCAATGTGATTTTTATGTCTAGAGTACTTACCTCTGTATGTAGGTAGAATCTAATGAATATTGATGTAGGTTTGTGGATATTAAAGAGTTAATTAAGACTGATGAAAAATCTTTAAATTGGAAGTTGTATTAATGTGTGACTTAGTTTTCGTAGTTAATAGTTTGAAACAGGTGAAATGTTTTGGTAAGATATGCCCACTGTAGTTTTTACAGCATTAATTTCTGTCATGGCAGATATGCTCTAATTTGGTCCAGATTTCTAACTGGAACAGTCATATGGAAGTAATACCCTTATTCTACATTTATAGTAATCTTAGAAACCATCTGTTCAGATTTTTGCTTGTGAGCAAAATTTTTAATTTGGTTTGCAATAGGACAATGAAAAATACTGTACATTTAAAAAGGAGATGTATGTCCTTTATTTGACAAATTTGTTTTGATATAGTTAAACTTTTGACTTTTAAAATACATGGTGGATAGGAAAATAAAGGGTACTTTTCCAGAGTTTTTTGAGGGGATCAGTTTCTCTCTACTATTTCTGTCAAAAAATGTACTTAAAAGTATTTATAAATAAATGATAAAATTAAATTTTTAGTCAAAATTATATATTAGTGCAAGTAAAAGACACAGTCTCCATGATTATGTTTCCCTTTTCTCTTTGAGCTTTTCTTGTTGATTTTTGTCCCTTTTCTTTGTCTGTGAACATTTATAAAGTTAAAAAGATTAATTTTACCATGTAATTGCCTTAAAATTCCAGTTTGTGCCAGGGAATTTGGACCTAGATCTCTTAGATTATCGTTCTTTTCAAATTTACATGTTAGTACATGACTTATTGTTATAAACATTTAAATAAGTTTAAATACAAATAGGAAAATAACTAAAAATATAAAAATTTTTTGTAAGCAGTCAACAAATATACCTTTTCCTTTCATGTGCTCTGCATTGAGTTTAGGAGACATGAGAAATAGAAGTATAAATTTGATCCCTCACTTAGAGCTTAAAGGTCTTATGCATATAAAACAATCATAGAACAATAAAAAATCATATAATTCAGTGGTAATGTGTATGGTATAAATTTTAAGTGTATTGGTAATTCAGAGAAGAGAAAGATTATTTTGTTGCTTTCTAAATCAGCAGTTACTGAGCTAAAACTGGAAATTTGTATTTGTTAAATGAAGGAGAAAAGAGCATTTTAAGTAAGGTATTCAATAATTTGGGTTATTCCCAATTCTTTATCTTCTATCTCATGAATTCTTTCTTTTTATAACTTCACCAGGTCTATTTTTTCCCATTCTGTTCCCCATCTATTCCCATTCATATTTGTTTTCACTCTCCATAAAACTACAGGTTTCTCTTGCCTTGATTTTCTGTTCCTAACTGATTTCTGCTCTGAATCAGTGGTCTCCAAAATTTTTGATCATGTATCCTTTTTTTTGAGCACATATTTCTATTATGTATTTATTTTCTTGTTAATAAATTATATTCCTGTACTACCCTAGTAATTATGTGAATAATTAAAGTAGACATTTTTAAAGGATGAGATAAAAATGAAACAATATTTGATGCCAAAGTCTAAAGAGAACTACTAGAGTTTGATCAGGGAAGTGTCTGTTGGATCTGAGTTTTGGAAAACCACATTGATGGTTGTATGGAGGATGAATTCAAGAAGAGAGTGATGAGATAGAGAAACTAATTAGAAGGCTTTTGCAGTAGTCCGGGGCTGCTGTCAGTAAAGGAGGGATTTTGAAGACCAAAGGAACATGGACTGGACACCTGATCTATGCTGGACTGTGGCAATGGGAGAGGAGGAGTGAAGGAGTCAGTGAGTGTGGCTACTGGGGAATTGGGGCCCCATCATCTGTGGTCACTCCCAGGGGAGTGGAGTCCCTGGTTGCTGCCACAAGGTGAGGTGGATTGGCTGCTGTAGTAGTAGTGGAAGAGCTGCCCACTGGCTCCGGTTGAAACATGTGAGACCAGTCACAGACTGGGTCTTAAGCAGGAGATCCAGGATTATATCAGACTCTAGATTATAAAAACTGGAAAAACTAAATAGGACCCAGGCAAATACAAATACAAAATAATACCAAAGCCTGAGGTAACATAACTCCAACAGAGTAGGTACCCTAAGAGCCCTGTAAAAAGTAAATAATTAAATCTGTTGGCTTGACTGCTAAAATTTTAAAAGAAATAACAATGAGCAAGCAAAGGAGAAAGAACGTAACAGTTGATACCTGTTATGAGAACAGAAGATCATGGCTCAAACTCAGAAGATTATGAAGTAAAAATATCCACTTCAAAAACAACAAAGAAATACAATAAATTGCCACAAGCTCAAAAGAGCTTTTGGAAGAGCTTTAAAAAGCCTTCAAAAGCCAAATGAAAGATATTGAAGAAAAATTAGGAAAAAAACGAACAATGCAAGAAAAGCCAGAAAATTATGAAAGATCACTCAAATGGAAAAAGAGATCCAGAGACTCGTGAAAGAAAATAATGGATTAAGAACTAGAATTGGACAAGGAGAAGCTAATGACTTCCTAGCACAACAAGAAATAATAAAGCAAAATCAAAAGAATGAAACAATAAAAGAAAATATTAAATATTTTAATACAAAAACAACAATTAAAAGAACCTGCCAATCACCACCTCAAAGAAGTCCAAAGATGAAAATGTACATTACTATGTTCAGTACTCTCAGGTTAAGGAGAAAATATTACAAGCAACAAGGAAAAAAAAACCCCAATTTAAATATTGTGGAGCTATAGTTAGAGTAACAAAAGACTTAGCAATCACAACATTAAAAGAATGCAGGATAAGGAACACAGAATTTCATAGAGCAAAAGAACTGGGCTTACAACCAAGAATAACATATCTAGCAAAGATTAGCATAATTATAAAAGGTAAAATATAGCTATTTAATGAACTAAGGGAGTTTCCACTATTCCTGGGGGCAAATCTAGAACTGAGCAGAAAATTTGATCTGTAAGGAACATACAAAGGTAATGAAAGACTAATCTCAAGCAACCCAAAAGGTCAAATTGGTTGATTCCTATATGGGAAAATGTCATCTATGGCCTCTAGAATGACATCATTACCTGCGAATTTTGAAGGGGTGTGACTTGAGGTAGAGGTGAATGTCACGAAATGAGCCAAAATGGTAATGAAATAGACCAGGAAGAGGTAGAGTGGAATGGCTATCTCATATGGAGAAGGAGAGAGGAGGAACTGCTCTGAACAAGAGAGGAAGGAGTGGAGGGCTGGTAGTACTAGACCTGGATTAAAGACAGAATATCATTCACAATTAGAAGGGTAAAAATATTCTTAATGTATAGAGAAATGGGGGAAAGGGAGGGAGATAGGCAAGGAGATAGGGAGGGACTCTTCAGACAACTTAGGGGAGGAATTTTTAGAATCAAACTCATATCAAGAAGTAGGAGGGGGGGCAGCTGGGTAGCTCAGTGGATTGAGAGCCAGGCCTAGAGATGGGAGATCTTAGGTTCAAATCCGGCCTCAGACACTTCCCAGCTGTGTGACCCTGGGCAAGTCACTTGACCCCCATTGCCTACCCTTACCACTCTTCCACCTATAAGTCAATACACAGAAGTTAAGGGTTTAAAAAAAAAAAAAAGTTTAAAAAAAAAAAAGAAGTAGGAGGGCATGGTTGTGTGGTTAAGGAAGGGGTTTTTGAAAATGTGGATAGATTATGAATTAAAAGGTAAGCAGTTAGGGACAAGCAAAGGGAGAAGATAAAAGATGATTTTTGGTAAGGGGTATAATTTAGAGAAGTATTGGTCAAAGGAAATTGGGCATTTGAAGAGAGATATGACAGAAAGAAGGGAAGAGGGGTACAAACAGTGAAGAATAGAGTCAATGGAAGTTCACAGATAGTAACTATGATATTGAGTGTAGTGGGATGGATCCATACAGAGGAGGAAAATGTTATAAAGGATTAAAAACTAGGACCTGACCGTGTGTTGTTTATAAGAAACACACTGAAAATGAGAGACACACATAGAGCAAAGGGGATGGCCTGGAGCAAAATATACTTTGTCTCAGCTGATCCAGAGAGGGCAAGGGTAGCATTCGTGATATCTGACAGAGTTGAGTCTAAAATGGATATAATGAATGGGAGAAATGGCTGAATAGATTGTTATATTTGGATATAATGGATTGTGTTACATTATTGGAAATGATAAACATTGAAAATGTAAAGAAAATGAAGGAAACATAAGAAGAAAAAATAGTAAGAATAATACATATAATGATTACATTTAAAAAAGTAACAGCCACAAAATCAAGAAAAAAAATAAAGTCAAGAAAATAAAGGAAACATAAGAACAAAAAAGAGTAAGAATAATACATTCAATATTCAAAAGCAGAGGATGTATAGATTAGCATACATATGTAACTGACATTTTAAAGCAAATTTTAAGTAATATGGCTTTGGACATGGTTTTTATGCATTTATTTAGTTAAATGTCTTTTGGTGGTGGTGGCTACTAAGTATATAACAGATTTTTTTTGTTTATATAACAAGTATTTTTCCAGATATCTCAGCCCCTCTCTCCCCTTCACACACCACAGAAGGCATCATCTGGCAAATAGATATGTATATCTTGATTATGTCTTTCTTGTTTCCTTTTCTCCGTTCATTCTCTGTAGTTGAACATTCACAAGTTATTCTTCAAATATTAATTCCGTAGCTGTATATAATGTTCTCTTGGTTCTCCTCATTTCATTCTTCATTGTTTCATTTAGTTCTTTACAAATTGTTTCTTTTTTATTAATCTGCTCTTCATTTCTTACTATGCAGTAGTATTCCATCACAACCATACATCACAATTTATTTATCTATTCTTCAATTTATGGACATCTCCTTGATTTCCAATTCTTTGCTCCCACAAAGAGAGCTGCTGTAAATATTTTGAAACATACAGATTATTTTCTTTTTCCCCTGATTTTCATGGGAAATAGACCTATGGCTGGGTCAAAGGATATCCACAGTTTTTTTAACTCTCTGGGAGTAATTCCAAATTGCTCTCCAAATGGTTGGATCATTTCACAGTTCCACTAACAGTATATTAGTGTCCTCATTTTCCTACATCCCCTTCAACATTTGTCATTTTGCCTTTTTGTCATTTTAGGCAACCTGATGTGTATGAGTTGATATCTCAAAATTATTTTGGTTTCCATTCCCCTAATCAGTAGTGATTTAGAACATTTTTTCATATACCTATATAACGTTTTGATTTCTTCATCTGAAAACTATCTGGTCATATTTTTTGCCCAATTTTCATTTGGGGGTGGTTCATTCCCATAAATTTGACAAAATTTCTATATATTTTAAATATGATACCTCTACCTGAGAAACTGTCTATGAACATTTCCCCCCCCCAATTTTCTGCTTTCTTTCTAATCTTGGCAACATTTGTTTCATTTGGACAAAAACTTTTCAGTTTAGTGGACTCAAAATTACCCATGTTACATTAAACAGTACTTTTTATCTCATTTATGCATAAATTCCTCTCCTATCCATAAATCCAATAGGTGATATATTTCCTGTTCTTCTTCCTTATGATATCTCTTCTCATAGCTATATCACAGATCCATTTTTATCCCATCTTAGTGAATATTTAAGATATTGATCTATACCTAGTTTCTGCCAAACTGCTTCCCATTTGCCCTAGCAATTTTTACCAAATAGTAATTTCTTATCTCAGTAGCCTGGTTCTATACTTTTGTCAAATACAAGGTTGATATAATCTTTTCTTCTTGTGTGTTGTATGTTTGTTTTGTTACACTGATCTACCTTTCTATTCCTTAGTCAGTACCATATAGTTCGGATAATTACTGCTTTATAATATAGTTTAAAATCTGTTACTTCTAGACCTCCTTCCTTTACATTTTTTTTGTTAATTCTTTTGAAATTCTTAATCTTCCAAATGAATTTTGCTATTATTTTTTCTAGTTCAATGTAATAATTTTTGGTAATTTGATTGGGATGGCATTTAAAAGGTAGATTAATTTAGGTAACATTGTCATTTTAATTATATTGGCTCTGCCCAATGAATCCATGAACAATGAATATTTCTCCAATTATTTAGATCTGACTTTATTTGTGTAAAAAGTGTTTTTAAATTATATCTTGTATTTCCTGGATTTGTTTTGGCAGGTATATTCCCAAGTATTTTATTCTATATGTGGTTATTTTATTTTTATTTTTTTAAAACATTTATTAATATTTATTTTTTGAAAAGTTAACATGGTTACATAATTCATGCTCTTACTTTCCCCTTCACCCCCTGACTTCCCCTTTTCCCCCATGGCTGATGTGTATTTCCACAGGTCTCTTTTTTTATATTCCCTTAGCCTTTTTGTGTCCTGGATATTAGCCTGGAGCAACTATGTACAGAGAAATTTTTCCCTAAAATTTTGGGACTACATTGGTTGTGTTGACACAGCCAGTAAGTTAGGGCAGAAATAGGATGACTACAATAAAAATATAACTGAAAAATTCTTATTAGACACTTCTGAGAAAGAATTTTCTAATGAGTTTCTTTTAAAAATATTTTTCTAAAAAATATTTTTCTAGCCAAGTTTACATAGATCATTCAGAATGTTTCATAGCCACATTCCCTTTGGTTTTCAACTTACCTATCCTAGGTTTTAAAGTTTTAAGACAAAGAAAATGACCTACATTCCTTTTCATATCAATCAGGAGAGCAGAAGTAAAGAGCATTCACTCTTCCCTTTTTCTCATGGTCTTGTGTTTCTGTCCCAGGGAGCTGTCTCAACATTCATTCACCAAATATTTCTGAAGTATCCACCATGTGGCCAAGAAGGGTCTGTGGGCAGAAAATCTGGGAAGATACTTCATTCATTCTCCTTAAAGACTTTCTGGTCTACCTGCTTTTGTTATTTTAACCTCCAAGATTCAACCTATTTCCCTTCTAAGGCTATTTTTAATGATTCTTAATAATTTGCTTTAGAGCCAGTATTCTTAACCTGGAGTCAATGAACTTGGGTGGAAAAACAATTAGATTTTTGTTTTTACCAAACTCTAGCTGAAATTTAGCATTTTCTTCAGTTATTTAAAATCATTATTCTGAGAAAGAGACAGCAGGTTTTACCAGACAGCCAAAGAGACCTGTGAACCAAAAAAGTTAAGAAGTTTGGTTTTGAGTTAAAAGACAGTTACAAAGTCCATTCCTCTGAGGTAACAGTGTCCTTCTTCTCTTATGCTGCTCTCCTAACTTCATTAAACATTTCAGATCTCTGAAGACTAGGACTGAAGGTTGAAGTTTCTTAGATGCTATATAATAATTTAGTGTGTGGGAGTAGTAATGAGAATTTCTAGGCTTAGCTTGCCATACAGTTAGTTTCCCACACAGTCATTAATTGGGTACGGTCTTATCAAATGTGGTGTGTGCCTTACCTGGTGAGATGGTCATAACATGGGTTTATCACCTTTGGTTAGTTAGATAGAGAGAATATTCATTAACTTTAATGTTTTTAACTGTACAATTTAATTTAAAAATTTAGAAGGAAATAAGTCTAAACAAAATCTCTCACTTAAGGAGAGAGATTGACTTGCCACTGCTTTGAACTTTTTCAAGTAATTTCTTTAATCATGAAAATTTTAAAATATAATCTATATACTTTTCTTTCACCTTACAGGTTATAATTAAAAAATGGTCCATCTCTTGTCCACTACAACTCACTCACAGAGAGGAATCCCTCCAGGTAATGACCTATTTATATTTTGAATATTTATTTACAAATATTATTTATAATAATTCCCATCTTGATCTGACAGGGAAACAGTCGTGCTAATGTTTATTTTTTAATTAGTGAAAAAAGTGATTATAGCCCATTTTCCCCATTTTTTAAAAAAATCTTGATTCAAAAACAGTGGTAACAATGGTAGGTATTATCTTGGATATTGTGAGGATCAAGGTATTATCTTGGATGTTATGAGGAACTAAACATATCTAAAACATTATGTAACTATACATGGCAGTTATGATTATACCAACTTACAAACTGACTAACTTTTGGTTTCCCATTTTTTTCCCTTGTACTCATTCATAGATTTCAAATATCACAGAGGATTGTAAGCCAGAGCTTTTTCACTTCTCCAGAGAGGTAAATTGTTAAGAGATTTTTCTGATTTAGTTTTTCACATTTTAACTATAAAAGATTTACAGTGTATTTGTTTTTAAGATATTTATGCTTATTGATTATTTTTCATAGGAAATGCTAAGTATAGATTTGCCCACCAAAATTATATTTTTAAGCACAGGGGTGGCCCATCATTTTGATGGTATGGTTTTAAATGAGTCCATGCACAGAACAGATTATCAAACTGGTCTGCCATGAGTATGTATGCAGGCATTCTGCTGCCCTATAGATTTATAAAGCTAGCCAGTTTTTTACATTAAAAATTCCTACTTTATAAATAAAGTCTGTCTGAAACAAAACTCAGTCTAACCATTGAACTTCACTTATTCAATGATGTATTCTGGTAGGCATTTGAAACTTTAAAGTTTGCTGCTTCTTGGAGTTTAGGATTGAAGAATGAATCTGAGATGTATAGGCCAATTCTTAATCTTTGGGCTTGAGTGTGTTTCATTTTTCAACCTTAAAAGATTGAGAATGCAAAAATGGCGAACCTGGATGCCAATAGAGGGTGAATAACCTGAACTTTGACTGGACTGTGCTCTGTCCTCAGATGCCTGAAGAGGCCAAGTTTCTATTCTGAGGAAAACAAGAGTAAAGCTTCCAGGACAAAAGGATTCCTTTACACATACTAAGCAAATGGCTCCCCTCTATATCTGTTGGAATCCTGCAGCATCTGGAGTCCTGCCTTCCATTTTTGAGGTAGAAAGAAGACTTTGAGGTAGAAATAGACTATCAAAACCTGGCCTCTTACATATAGGATACTTTTGTGAATCCATAAACTCTTCTGCATAAGTATTCATTCCAGCCCTTGTGTAAAATATAGAAATATACTATATTGTTATTTTAAAAGAATATTGTTAGAGAACAGGGTCTTACATCTTCTGATTCTTTATCAATTTGTATTCTAAGATGTTCTCAACTTAGGAAGCTGGAAATAAGTTATAATGCCCAAATGTACCTTCCTTTCAGCCTAATTCAAAAAAAAATTTTAAGGGAATTTCTTAGTTTTCAGGCCCAAACATATTTTCTGTTCTCCTATACATTATAATACAATTTTGGTTTCTAGAAAAATGCTGCTTAGAATGATTACTTTTCCAGGCAGGCTGAGAATTACTAAGTATAGTCCTGTGACTTTAGAGAACTTTATTAGTACTAATTAGTACAGCCTTAAGGTTGAATTGAATTGTTAAAGGAGGAGGTAGTGTGGTACCATATGCTAAATTTAGAATCAGAGGAAGTCCCTGGATTTGAATCCCTCCTAATCTATCTGGGTCTCAGTGTCTTCATACCAAATAAAATTTTTGGAATAGAGAGCTTCTAAGGGTCCCTTTTAACTAAATCTGTGAGCCTATGAATTCCAGAAAAGAGCTGTGAGTTAGGCACATTTGGAAACAAAGATTTCAGTTATTTGAATAAAAAAAGTGATGGTGATCTTTTCTATGTCAGCTGTATTCCAGAATGGTCATACCCTTGTTCCCACTATCATCTTTAAGTGTTAAACTTATATAATTAGGGCTCTGAAACTCTTGCTCAATCTTTCCATCTTCTTCTTCATTGTGACTCCCGTTCTCCCCACCCTTTAATACTTTCCCTAGATGTTCCAGCATCACATTTTTCCCCTTGCCAGTTTTGACCCTTTAGTTGAACAATTTGAATCTATATTATTCTGTTGTCGTATCCCATTCTCCTTTGTTCTATCACTTGCTTATGACTTGCTAAATCCTAGCTAGCCCCCTTGCTCTCCCACCCTGAGATCAGTCCCTGGAAAGTATAACTTTTTAATTTCCCAAACTCTTGGCCCAGAGACCCACTGGTCCTGATGGAAGCAAACCTCAGGGGTAATCCTCTCTATAAAGGCCTGAGATGGTCAATGACTCTAGCCCTGCTGTTTTTACTCATTCCTGCAGCTTTAACATTGTTAATCACTTTCTTCTTGAAACTCTTTTCCCCCTAGGTTTTTGGGATTCTGCTCTCTCCTGGTTTTCCTCCTTCCTCCTAGACCAGTCCTCAGTCATCTACAGCAAACCCTCTAGTCAGAGGAGTGTCCTCCAGGACTCTGCCTTTATGCTACTTCAGCTCCTGTTAACTTAATTGTATTCTCTATATTGCTGATTCTCAAATCTAGCTATCCTGCCCTAACCTCCCTGTTGATCTCCAGCTGCCTTTCAGACATCTTGAACTGGCCTCCAATAGACAGTGTTCAAAGCTTAAACTTATTCTCTTTATTCCTCCACCATTCTCTCCCTCCAAACTTTTCTTTCACTGTCAAGTCCTTCAGCCTTGCAATCTAGGTGTCATCCTTGACCCCTCCCTATCTCGCACTCCCACCTCCAGTCTGTTGCCGAGGCCTGGAGATTCTCCTTTACAGCATCTCTTGAAAGTAGCCCCTTCTCTCTTCTGATACTATCACACCCTGGTGAGGCCCCTATCACCTTATGCTTTTGGACTTTCGTACTGCCCTGCTGGTGGGTCTTCCTTTCTCTTCCTGCTCCACTTTCCCCTCCATTCAGCTACCAAAGTAATTTTCCTAAAATACAGATCACACTGTGCTATTCCCCTCTTCTCTCCCCCTCAACAAATTCCAGTGGCTCCCTATCACCTCCACGAAAAAATATGAAATCTTCTCTTTAGCATTCAGAGTCCTTCATAACCCACCTCTTGTGCTGTTTGTGGTTAAAATTCTATAGAATATGGTCTTTGGTTCCAACCCAATGGAAATAATGCAAATTTGAATAATGCAACCATGTCACAAGATTTGTTATTTGCACTAATCACAACCTGGCTATACCTCCAGAGTTAAACATAAACGCTTCCGTTTGTCCCTTAAAACCCTTCATGCCTTGACCCCAACCTACTTTTCCAGCCTCATTTCCCGTTATTCTCCTTCATACTCATTGCAGCCCAGCCAAACTGGCCTCATTATACAGCTCTCCACTTCCATTTTCTTGTCTTTGTGCTCACCTAGAAGTATTCTCCAGCTTCTCTTGGGTCACTTAGAATTCCTTCAAATCTCCATTCAAGTGTCACTTTCTACATGAAGGTTTTTCTTGGTACATAATTGTAGATGTAAATGTACTCTTCCCCAGCTAAATTGCAATGCACTTAAGGGCATGGACTATTGTCATTTTTGTTTTTGTATCTTTAGCACAGGCCACATAGTAAATGCTTAATAAATGCCTATTGATTGATTATTCTAATGGTTACATGTATTAACTGAGAAAATAGCAATCCATGGTGGGAAAAGGTTCCCAGACAACATAGGGTGATGGGGGAAGCCTCTACTCTCCAATCATTCTTTTGGGGGGGTCCCAAAATGACTGTGATGTAAAAGCAGAAGGCACCAATAAGACTCATTAAATAGATCTTTGTCCATGACTGTCCCTCACATCACTGAAATAATATTCCTTTCAATAACGTGACTGTTTAACAAAGAGTTGAACTGAGTTCAACCAGATTATTTTCATTGGAAGACATGAATTTAATGTCAAGTTTAGAAACTATTTAATAATTTCACTTTTTTCCATTTTTTTAGAATGCTTATGCCATCCCAACTATGGCATTTTCATTTCTCTGCCATACTTCAATATTGCCCTTGTACTGTGAACTTCGAAGGTAACACGTATGATATCTTAAGTGAAATAAAAATGCCTTTGACATTTTGAGTCTTTTCTGAATCAGTTCTTTCCTTCCCTCATGGATCCCTGTGTTAGATTCTGAGGGTTCCTTGGATAATAACACAAAATTTCAATGGAGTCCTCATGAAGATTGTCACATGATTAAAAAAATAACTCTTCCCATTGCAATTCCTGGTATAAAGTTACTGATGGACTCAGCTTTATATGACTGAGGAGCACCATGACCTGGACATTGGGGACTCTTTGATCTCTTTAAGTCATATCCAGTTTTGGTTCTATTTTTTTTGTCTTTTAGACCTTCCAAGAGCCGAATGCAGAATGTAACCAACACAGCAATTACTTTAAGTTTTCTCATTTATTTTTTATCAGCATTATTTGGATACCTCACTTTTTATGGTAAGTATTTACTTTTTACCATAAGTAAGAGATGAATGCAACTTATTTATCTTGCATTATCACTTAGTGAGTTTTATTGTATACTTGATTTCATATCCATCCCTTATTAGTAGATTTAACTCTTTCAGAGAGCTACTTAGATAAAATAGAGTCAGAGTGTGAAAGAATTGATTTATTGTCTTTTGAAAGTGAGGAATCAAGAACAGTATAATTTTCAGTTTACAGGAAATAAAAAAAAAAAACCCTGCAGATCTGTATACATATTTCAAAGTATTTCTTTTATATGGAACATCAGGTTATCGATACTTTTTTAAAGACATAAATATAATTTGTAAATTAATTAACTTCATATTTATTACAAGGAAAAAAATTCCTGTCTGTCTTGGCAGACGGGGAACAAGTGAAGTGGAACATCTGACTGTAAGCTCCTCGAGGGCAGTAACAGTCTTTTTTTTTTTTTTTTTAAGCCTTCTCTCTTAGAGTCTATACAAAGTATCAGTTCCAAGGCCACAGAGTAGTAAGGGCTAGGCAACTGGGGTTAAGTGACTCACCCAGGATCACACAACTAGGAAATATTTGAGCCCAGATTTGAACCCAAGACTTTGCATTTCCAGCCTGGCTTTCTCTTCACAAACTGTCTTATGCTTTATTCCCAGTGTTTAACAGTGTGCCTGGTACATGTTAGGTACTAAATAAATATTGATTGATTATAGCGTTAATTATGATCATAATCATAGTTTGCATTTATATGGTACATTGTGGCTATGGGACAGTATATGCATTATCACTTTTGACCTTCATAAGAGCCTTATGAGATAAGTAGTATAAACTTATTCCTATTTTAAAGATGAGGAAAACAAAGCTGAGGAAGATTAAATGACTTGCCCGTGATCACTGAGGCAGTAAATTATGAAGTTGGGCCTAGAATTCAGAACTCTCTGGACTCCAAGCCCAGTGCCTTTTCCACAGCAGTTATATTAAGTGTGAGAGAGAAAGGAGAAGATTAAGAGGAAAAACCATAGGTATGCCCCAGAGTACTTCACTCAAAGTTCCATTTGAAGCAAATTCTAGGCTGTTCCTGGCCCTTTTAGACTTTGCCTAAACTAGGTTTTAGAAAATTCTCTCTTAACATCCTGTCATGTGGTCTAAAAAATGTTAATGCTTGTAAGTGACATTTTTCTCCTATAGAGATTTTTCTTGCTTATTAGATATCTTTTTCTTCCTGGGTCCTCCTAGGGCTTAGTTCCTTGTCCACAGTTGCAAGTTTTTTAGAATACTCAAATTTCCTCAGGTGGAGAAAGGAAAAACTCAAGGGGAATTATATCCTAAAGAGTTTGGAGGGGTTTATTTTGTTTCTACACCTACAAACTAATTCCTTCCCAAAAGTCAGTCATGATAGAGATAGTGATATGCAGTTCAGATCTGTTTTGGCATTTAATCCCAGTGCCACAAAGTCCCACTTTATAAACTTTTCATCCTGTCTGGCAACCTCTTCTGATTATGACAGTGTATTAACCAGGGTCATAAATGCTTTTTAGGGGTCACCTTCTGATATTTGTGGAGATTTGTCCAGATTCATACAAGTTTATTTTGCCATATTGGTTACATGTGTTCTGACTCAGCTAAGAACACAGAGTTAACCAGCTAGTCCTGACAGCAAATCTGGATCCAGAGAGAGTAGAAGGTAGAATTGTAACAACTTTGAGGTTAAATTAGAATCGATTCCTTAGATTTCTGTTCATAGCTCAGTATATGTGAGGCAGTGTCTCCTGCCAAAAACAAGGAAGCTGATTTCATATATGATTCAAGTTGGGTTCCAGGGAAAGCTTTTCCTTATTGGCCCTAGGTTAATAATGCCTTTTATCATGGAAGATGTAATGAGAATGTAAGGGTCTAAATGAAACATTCATTAAATGTGTGTCATGATAAAAGCACTTGCCCTCGAGAAGCTTACGAGCATCTTCCATTCTGGTCTTCCTAAATATTTATGCTGTCCCTCACAGGGGTCCCTTTCTTTTAGAAATGTTAACATCCTGTAGGCCCTTCTTACTTCTCTCTTAGACAAATGTAATAGCTTCGTAATTGGTCTTCCTGTTTCTACTGTCTCCCAGATCCAGTTCTTCCTAAAGGGCAGCTGTTATCATACTCAAAATATATCAGTATTTCAATTGCTTATAATGCTTGCTAAATGAAATAAATTGAACAAACATTTACTAAATTCCTACTGTACTCTATCCCTAGGGAGATACAATTTTTATACAGTTCAATCCCTACACCATAAGCTTGGCTTTCAAGACTATAAACAAACACTACACAACTTTTTCAGCCTTATTTCTGTCAGTTCCCCTTCAGATACTCAGAACTCCAGTCATACTGGACTCCTTAGTTCTCTCTATGTAACTATTCATTTTTCTGCTTGATAATGAAATAAAAAATTAAAATGCTTATGAGCACTTTACACATTTTTTTTCCAAATGTGCAACCAAAACTTTTATTAGAACCTGGTAATCTCAAAACTTAATATTAAGATTTTGAAGAGCTCTAAGTGCAAAATGATGTTATCATTGGCAATTTATGCTTTCATAATAAAATCAACAATTAACAGCCACTCCTAAGACAGGACGGAAAGTACCTTCTTTATGCCTGACATAAAGTAGCTGTTATATAAATGCATATTGCTGCCTCTTACCCTTTCCTGCCTTTGTGTCTTTGTTTATATTTTTCTCTCCCACTTGCAATTATCTACTTCTCCTTTCCCCACTTTTCATCTGTTAAAACTTCCTTTAAGAGCCAACTTAAATGCCACTTCCCAGATATTTTCTATTATCTACACTAGTGGTTCCCAAACTTTCTTGGTCTACTGCCCCCTTTCCAAAAAAATATTACTTAGCCTCCTGGAAATTATTTTTTTTAATTTAAAGCAATTAATAGGAAAGATAAATGCACCTGTGGCCATCACCGCTCCCCTGGATCGCTGCAGCACCCACCAGGGACGGTGGCACCCACTTTGGGAATTACTGATCTACACACACACACACACACACACACACACACACACACACACACAGTCTCTTATCAGAAAAAAAAATACCAAACCTTTTTCTAAAAATACTCATAGCCCTTTACTCTTATTTTACATATAGTTCTTTCTTTATTACGTAAATATCATGCCTTCTATTAAATTGTAAACTCTTTAAGAACAGAAACTACATGTAATTCAACCATGTCTCCCCACCATGCCAGAAAGATAGAGAGCACTCAGGAAATATTTGACTATATCTATTTATCCATGGCTGTTTTTTCAAACAAGAGAACTTGTTTGAGTTCCAACTTGAGTCAGAATATATTTTTTCCTATGGTTCTATGTGTACTGTTTTCTTTTTTCCCCCTAGATGCTGGAGGTCTTGCCCAAGGTCACACAGCTAGGAAGTATCTGAGGTCAAATTTGAACCTAGGACTTCCTTTCTCTAGGCCTGGCTCTCCATCCAGTACTGCTTTATTAAACACCTTCACTTTTAGCTCTCTTCATTGGAAAAAGCAGTATTTGCTATATAGAATTTGCCTTCCCTTTTGGCTACTCTCTTATGCCCCTTGGTAATTCATTTTCCGTTAGTCCTATTTTCTGCTTTGGGTAACGATAATTATACCTCTTACTGCCATTTGAGCTAATAGGTGAGGTGAAAATAAGGAAAGCAGCAATTGAGGTGCTCTATGAGAACCTAGAAAGAAAAATTCTGCCTTCTTATTTCTTTTCATAACTTTTGAAGTTGTCTATGTGCTTGTTTCTGTTTGGGTTGCTAAAATGTGAAGGGGGAAAAAAAAGGTGTTTCCATGTTCCCCAGGGAAAGGACAGGCCCATATTTTGATTACTTTTAGAAAGTCTTGCAAAGACATGTTCATGGAAAAGAAAATATTGTGCTCTTCTCAGCCTCTTAGCAACTTATATGTAACTTTGTTTGTTCATTTCCAGAAAAAGTGGAGTCCGAAATACTACAGAGTTATAGCAAATACTTGCCACATGATGTTGTTATCATGACTGTGAAGTTATGCATACTGTTTGCTGTGCTCCTGACAGTCCCTCTAATCCATTTCCCTGTAAGTACTGTGAAAGGTCTTGCTGCCTGTTGTAGTTGTTTCCCTAATATGGCAACGCTAATTCTTTGCAGACTAGAACATTTGAATCATTTCTAGTCTTGTATATCTTATTCATATGTCAAGTGATTGATCAAAGACCTGGTAGTGCATATGGCTTCTTGAAAGGACAAAAATAACAGTGAAGCATTTAGCTAATTTGTGCTTTTTGAGATTAAGTTTAGATTTAACCTATCCCACAACATTGTTTTCAATTTGGAGAATATAGTACTTCTAATGTTTTATGGGGAAGGTTGAATTTTTTTCCCTCCAATTCTGGATTGTGTTTTCAAAAGAATATATACAAAAAGATGAAAATTCAAGTCAGCAAAAGTAAGTTCTTTGCTGATTTATTGTAATTTTGTTTTCACAGAGAAAGTTTAGTTTAATCTTAGCCAAAACAAAACATTGACTTTGCAGTTGTTAAGACATGAGAGCAGAATGAAGGAATGTAAAATAAAAAAGTATTACTGTACATGAGAATTCTGAGAATTACTATGTCACCAAGAACAAAGTATTCAGATATCATTTTATGAGTGCCTTATCTGTCCATTTTGGTTTTTACCTCAAAGGCTGTCTTCTAACTGGTTTATTTCTTGCACAGTGCTTGGCATATTAGTAAGTGCCCTTTGAAAGTACAAATGCTGTTACAGCCAGAATGAAAAAGTTGTCATACACAATTTAAAATACTTCCTTCATAAAAATTATTTTCTGTTTTAGAACCTTTATTCTTTTATCCATAGACTTTAAGGACAAATTGATGACTATTAAAATTTGTTGTTCAGGTGTTTTTAGGTCCTGTCTGATTCTTCATGACCCATTTGGGGTTTTCTTGGCAAAGATACTGGAGTGGTTTGTCATTTTTTCCAGATGAGGAAACTGAGGAAAACCTTTACCTTCTGTCTTAGAATCAATATCATGTATTGGTTCCAAGACAGAAGAGTGGTAAGAGTGATAGGAGTTAAGTGACTTACATAGGGTCACACAGCTAGGAATTGCCTGAGGCCAGATTTGAACTAAGGGAGCTGAATATTTCCCGACTCCAGGTCCAACATTCTATCCACTGGACCACCTTACTGCTTCCTTTTATAACTAGTAGCTTGTAATCTCTTATCTCAGCTAGACTGCTAATTAGAAACAGGCGTGCCATCTATCTCTGGGCACCAAATTGTAGCTTTCTGGCTTAGGACCTCTACTAGTGCTTTCCTTAGACCTCAGAAATATAAATCATGTAGTGAGTGAAATAATCATAGCAGGATCTTCATGTCAGAAAGATTAGTATAATCCAGTGATGGGCAAACTTTTTAAAGAGGGGGCCAAAGGAAAGGAAATGGTCATCTGTCAGTCTGTTTCTAAGAAAACTCTTTCAAAATTTCATTGTATTGTATTCATCAGATTAGGAATAACATCCCGCAGTGGGGTAGAACATTTCAGGGGGCCACATCTGGCTGTAGTTTGCCCATCACTGGTATAATCAAAGAAGTTATTTACTTTTAGGGAAATATGTATGTGAAAGTTTTCACATTTTTGATAATTTTTTACTCAGCAAAGTACAATGAAAATTCAGTAAAACAAATATTTATTAAGCATTTCCCATGCATATTACACTACACCAAGCTCAGGGCAGGGCCATAGAGAGATGAATAAAGCGCAGTTTCTGCCCACAAAGAGATTGCCACCTATTAAGAGAGATAAGTACATAAGTAATTATAATGTATAATAGAATATGAAAAATGCACTACATTAGTTACAATGTCCTAAGAAAGGAAGATATCCAAGAATAAAACTACAGTGTTATAAGTGTTTTTAAAAGCTTCATGATAAAGGCAGTGTGTAGGTAGAACATTTCAGAAAATAAATATCTTGTGAGAAGACCATAAGGACAGATTTATGTTTAAACAAATATTTCCCTAATGATACTTTCTCTTAAATTAATTTCTTTTTCCAATTTACAGGCAAGAAAGGCATTAACAATGATGTTTTTCCCCAATCTCCCATTCTCATGGATTCGTCATTTTTTGGTCACTCTAGCACTCAATACTATCATTGTTTTGCTTGCACTATATGTTCCTGACATTAAACATGTATTTGGGATAGTAGGTAAGTTATCTCTTCCCAAAGTTCCACATAATAAATTGGCTCTCTCAGTTTCAGGTTCTGCTCCTAATGACATCATTTTGTTTATTTGTTTTCTCCTTATAAGGTGCCAGTACATCAACATGTTTGCTTTTTGTGTACCCAGGATTATTTTATATTAAACTCAGTAGAGAGGATTTCATATCACAGAAGAAGCTTGGGGTATGTTTTTTAACTGTATATTTCTTTCATGAACCCTGTTTTAAGAAACATCTTGTCATTTTATATTATACATTTTCAAGAAGCTATTTATCAATCAGTAAGCATTTATTAAGTATCCCAAGCACTATGCAGTCATTGTGCTGGGAATGCAAATTTTAAAAGGATATATTACTTGCCATCTAGGAATTTACATTATATTGGAAGCAATCAATGTATATATGCATATGTATTAATATAGATACATATACATATATGTTTTTTATAAATAAGTACAAAATAATTCAGGCAAAGCTGATGGAAAAATGAAGTAAGACTTCATGTAGAAGGTAGTACTTGAGTTGGACTTTGAAGGAAACTAGGGATTCCCATGGGAGGGAGGACTTCATTTAAGACATTACAATAGCATCTAGAAGGATCCAGGGATGGGAGAGAATGTCATGTGTGAAAAACAGCAAAAAAAACAGATAAAATTCTGTAAAGATAGATTAGAGTTAAATTTTAAAGAGGTTTGAATGCCAAAGAAGTTGGAACTAACAAATAGTTCTCAAAAGAACTGCAAAGTATTCACAAAGATGTGGGAAAAATGTGCCAAATCACTGATAATAAGAGAGATGTAAATCAAAAGGTTTCACCTCACCCTCTGTGAACTGGCAAAAATGACAAGAAATCACAATACTTGGTGTTGAAAGGGTTGTGGGAATGTGGGCACACTAATACATTGTTGAAGTGGTACAACCATTTTGTAAAACAGTTTGAAATTATGCAAAGAAAGTGACTAAAATGTTTATACCCTTTGACTTTATTACTGTGCTTATATCTCAAGGAAGACATTGTCACAATTAAAATTATCTCGAGACTGATTTTTGAGGAAGTGTATAAGTTTATTGATTATATCAGGTTTATTGGTTAGCCCAGCATCCAATAAAGTGATAAAGTTCTTTTGCAAACCAGGGATGACTCAAGCCTGGTCAGGCAGCCAAATAATTCGATTTTTAGGAGTTCATTCATTCTCTCCCTTGAACATCCCAAGATATCTTTAATTGGTGATAGCTAATTAAGAGGTGATCCATCCGCCTATCCTATCCCTTCCCATCTCTACAGGTAGACAGGTCACATCCACAGGAAAAGAGCTCTTGCCTTCTTCATTTATTAGCCAAATTCTGTTACAAAGGAAGACATTCTTTGGGATTCCCTAAGACAAAGAAAATGCAAAAAACAGCAGAGTAGGTGGTATCTCTGGCTCAGAACCCAGACTTAGGAATACACAATAATTTTCCTTAATGTGTGGGAATTAATACAGAATGTGAAAAAGAAATTATCACAACAATGATAAGGAAAAAAATCTCACATATTCCAAAATATTCATAACAGCACTTTTTGTGATAGCTAAGAATTGGAAACAAAGTTGTTGCCCATCAAATGGGGAATAAGCTGTGATTAAATGAATATAATGGAATACTACTCTGCTATAAATTCAGGCCACTAATCACACAGAAATACTATTGCAGAGAAGAAAATATTTTGGTGAAAGTTTAACTTCAGTGAGGTTTTTAATTTGTTCCAGAGTAAAGAAGTGGGAGGAGTAACTCTAAAATTAATATGGGTCTAACTCAGAGTAAAATTCCTTCTTTATGTAATTTAAACTATCTATGAAAAAAATCAGAAGAAATAAAAATGCCTTTTTAGCATTGACTTGAGCCTTGAAGTCTATCTTTGAGATCAGGTAAGGTTTGATGGGGGTGTCTTGGGATGGATGACTCCATATTCAGAATTTCATAGTGAAGTCTATCTAATACCATGGCCCTTCAGTCTTCAGTATGCCTAACTAGTGGGAGAAACCATCATAGAAGTGCAGCCTGTAGTTTTTAAGTTTCAAAAACAATGAAATATTTCATTTAAAATGTTTTTAAAAAGCAGCTGAAGATGCCCCTTGAAATCTTGAATGAAAAGAAAGATTGGAATTTTTTCTCCCTAAATCGTATACTTAGTAACCTTTGCAGAAATGGAATTGTACTTCTACAACATAGCCTAACTGTTTCTTTTGTGTTTTATTTGTTTCCACAGGCTTGTGTATTGCTTCTCTTTGGAATTATTGTTGGGAGTTTGAGTTTTGCACTAATCATTTTCGAATGGATTAGTTAAGAAAAGAATCATTTTCCCTTACTCCCACAAAACAGTTAATAGATTGGTTTCCAGCAAAACATGTGTATTGTCACAGAGCTTAGTTGATTATGGAGTATGGAAGACATATTATTGCAATTGTCCAGTTGTTTAATCATGTCCAACAAAGTTCATGGAGTTTTCTTGGCAGTGATACTGGAGTGGTTTGCCATTTATTTCCCAAGTGTGTCCCCATTTTATAGAAGTGGAACTGAGGCAAACAGGGGTTAAGCAGTTTGTCCAGGGTCACAGAGAGCAAGTAAGTGAAGCCAGATTTGAGCTCAGATTTCCTGACTTCAGGTCAGTTGCTCTATCCACTGCAACACATTATGCCCCTATTATTGTATAATTCTACTTCAAATTTTTCATCCACTCTTGAAAGAGCATGTTTTTTGTACAAATGAACTTTCTCACTCCTGGAATTCACTACTTTTGAAGTGATTTAATGAGGATGACCTAGAATAAATTGATTATCTTCTGGGAAAAGAAAGCATTCTTTCAGTTTTAGCACAAATCTATTAAAATAACAGCTTGACATTTTTATAGTGTTTTAAAGTTTACAGACTATATCTATTATCCCATTTGACCCTCACAACATCCCTGTGAAGTAAGTAGTACAAGTATTAATATCTGTACTTTACAGATGTGGAAACTGAGATTTCAAAGGGTAAAATGATTTGCCAGAGATCAGGCAGCTGGTAAATTGTAAAACCAGAATTTGAACTCAGATTTTCTGACTACAAATCCAGTGCCCTTTTTATATTTCATCATGCTGCTTCTTTACAATCTAACCAGATTGCCGTCTACATGAGTTCAAGAACTCTGTCTGTTATTGTATGTATTTTTCATAGTGTTTAGCACAGTATTAAGACACATAGGTGCCCTAGAAATACTTGATAATTGATCAGTTGTAAGAGGATAGAATCAGTGTTAGTATACAAGCTAATAATATCCATCTTCTTTAATAGACACGAGGCCTACGTTTGGATCGTGGGAAATAACCAGCATTATTTTTTCTTGTATTCTACTAGAGCAACACTAACAACTTTTGTAGTTGAAACTAGTCAGTATTTCCATTGCAAGTACTTGTTTTCTAAAAGCTCAACTCAGTTTGAACTTTCAGGATATTTATGTTCTGACTCTATAAGCCATTTTGTGTTTATACCCCTAGTATTAGAGAAAATAAAGCTTTCTAGTTATATTCCTCGAGCACAGTGGGGAACTTTAATCTATTTGGATCTAATTATGTGCTGCTATTCAATTCAAAAACCCCATTAAAACCATTATGTGTTTATGCCTTCTATAAATTTAGATTTAGGCTCATTGTGACAGCTGATAAAATTGTTCCCCAAACTCATCAGCTAGCCAAGAGAACTGAATGCATCATTAGCAACAAAGAACTTGTTTCTCCATTCCCAGTTATTCATTCCTCTTTTATTTTAAATTGAAAATGCGTACCTAAACAAGACATTCATCCATATTAAACTTGTTTGTTTTCTTAGTTTTTCCTTTACTTCTCATTTTTAATAACTTGAATTGAGTAGTCATTATTTAAGAGGCATGAGATTTTAGCTTATCTAAGAGAAAAAAAATTCAGTATGACTTTTGGAAGAATGGTTGGAAATCATAAATTGTATGATTTAAGCACTCGAAAGAATCTAAAAATCCAAGTTTTGGAGCCAGAAGACACTTTAGAAATGATCCAATCCAACCTTTCATTGATGTAACTCAAATAATTGATTAAACGATTTAAGCTCTCAAAAGATTCATCTTCCGGAGGCAGGGTTAAGATGGCAGCAGAGTAAAAAGCAACTTCTTGACCTCTCCTAACCCACGCATATAGGACTCCTCAAGAAGACATAAAAACAAATCCAGAGGAAAGAAGGGACCCCACAACAGGGCGCAGCATCGGAGGTATGTGGAAATGGGGCATTTCCATGCTATAAAGGGGTGAAACAGCTCCCACGAAAACACAAGCAGAGCAATCCCCTCCCCCACCCCACACCACCTACCGCGCCAAAGCCAGCCCACGGGAGTCGGCGCAGGTTTGGGGCACCCATCGGGTCATTGGCAGCTCACCAGGGCTTGTTCCTGGGAGCAGCAAGACTTGGGACCCCCCCCCCGGAGGCTGAGGAACTCGTGGACTCTGAGCGCAGACCCTGAGCCCAGACCCTGAGCCCAGGTGCAGGCAAAGGGGCTGATACAGGTGCCGGCTGAGGCACGGATTAAAGTGCGGACTGGGGAACAGACAAAGGGGCTGATCCTGAGTGCAGGAGCGGACCTTGAGTGGGGGCCCAGTGCAGAGAAGTGCTTGACTGTGGAAGCAGCTCCCTGAGACTGTTAAAGGAGCTTCAGGCAGAAGAACAAGCAAGGAGACCACCAGGAGGCTTGTCCCAAAACAACTATACCTGAGACCTCAGGAATCTCTAAAGAGCCACAAACAGATCCTGGGCACGAGCATAAAGCTGAGAGGGAACTCAGCTTAATATGGCAAGCCAGAATCATCAGGAAAACCAGAAGAGAAAGATGAAGAAGAAAAAACCTTTAACACTTGACAACTTTTACACAGAAAAAATCCAGACCACAGAGGAAACAGTAGAAGAGAACAAACAATCCAAACCTTCCCAAAACAATGAAAACGGGTCACAAGGTCTTGAAGAGTTCAGATCTGAGATCATAAGAAAAATGGAAGAGATCTGGCAAGAAAATAACAGTTTAAAAGGCAGAATTTCACAATTGGAAAGTGAGGCAAGTAAATCAAAGACCAGAAATGACCAGATTGAAAAGGAAAACCAAAAGATTGTAGCCGAAAACCAGTCTCTAAAGGCTAGAATTGAGCAATTAGAAAAAGATGCCCCCAAATCAAAAGAATTAATAAGCAAATTGGAGACCAAAATCAAACAGCTGGAAAACAGGTCAGACCAAACTGAAAAGGAAAATCAAAAGCTTATAGCAGAAAACCAGTCTCTAAAGACAAGAATTGGGCAAGTAGAAGCCAATGATCTCTCAAGACAGCAAGATCAAATAAAACAAAGTCAAAAGACAGATAAAATAGAAGGAAACATGAAATATCTCAATGAGAAACTGATAGATCAAGAAAACAGGGCTAGAAGAGACAATCTGAAAATCATTGGTCTTCCTGAAAAACCAGAAATTAATAGAAATTTGGACTCCATACTAAAAGAAATTACTCAGCAAAATTGCCCTGAAGTTCTACAACAAGAGGGCAATATAGACATTGAAAGGATCCATAGATCACCTTCTATACTAGACAATGAGAAGACAACCCCAAGAAATATAATAGCTAAATTTAAGAGCTTCCAACTAAAAGAAAAAATATTACAAGAAGCCAGAAAGAGACAATTTAGATATCAAGGAGCACCAATCAGGATCACACAGGATCTGGCCGCCTCCACACTAAAAGACCACAAGGCTTGGATTATGATATTCAGAAAGGCAAGAGAACTGGGTTTACAACCAAGGATCACCTACCCATCAAAACTGACTATATTCTTCCAGGGGAAAGTTTGGGCATTCAACAAGATAGAAAATTTCCAAGCATTTGCACAGAAAAGACCAGGACTAAATGGAAAGTTCGATATCCAAGCACAAAAATCAAGAAAAAACATGAAAAAGGTAAATAAGAAACAGAAGGGAAAGTAAGAAAACTCATATTTTTTAAATTTGCCTCTTTAAGGGCTTCAATAAGATCTAATTATTGGTACTCCTAAGCGGGGAAATGTTATGTATAATTCTCTGTAGTGAACTCTGTTCACCATTATAGCATTCACTATTATAATAATTAGAAGAATTATTCATACGGAGAGGTTGGAATACCAAATGGTCTAAGATAATATGGGTGGGAAGGAAAAAGGGGGGATGAATAGTAGAGGACACTAAGAGAATCTTGAAGGAATAAGAAAAATAGGGCATGGGAAGGAGAAGGGATGAATACTATTATACTATTATAAGAAGGAGAGGAAGAGAGCATTAAGAGGTAATATTTACACCTTACTTTCAGTGTAATTAACCCTGAGAGGGAAGAATAGTTATATCCATTGAGATATAAAACTCTAATCCTACTGAGAAAGTCAGAAGGGATAAACCAAGAGGAGCAGGGGAGTGGAGGGGTCAAAAAAGGGAAGGGAGAAGAAGGGGGAGGGAATTCATTAGGCCTTTAAAAATAAAAAGAGGAATAATAAGGGAGGGGGTAGAAAGGGAAGTTAATCAAGGGAGGGGATAAGGGATACCAGCTAAAAGCAAACCACTGGTTTAAAAGGAAATAGTTTAAGAAGGGATAGGAATAGGGGAGGATACGAAAATGTCAGTGAATGCACAACTGACAATTATAACTCTGAATGTGAATGGGATGAACTCACTCATAAAACGGAAGCAAATAACAGAGTGGATTAGAAACCAAAATCCTACCATATGTTGTCTACAAGAAACACATATGAGGCGGGTGGACATACACAAGTTTAAGGTTCAGGGCTTGAGCAAAATCTTTTGGGCATCAAATGAGAAAAAGAAGGCAGGACTGGCTATTATGATTTCTGACAAAGCCAAAGTAAAAATAGATATGATTAAAAAAGACAGGGAAGGTCATTACATCCTGATTAAAGGCAGTATAAAACAATGAGGAAATAACACTGCTCAATATGTATGCACCAAGTGGTACAGCATCCAAATTCATAAAGGAGAAACTGGCAGAGCTCAAGAAGGAAATAGACAGTAAAACCATACTAGTGGGAGATCTAAATATTCCTCTTTCAGATCTAGATAAACCAAACCAAAAAATAAATAAGAAAGAGGTAAGAGAGATGAATGAAGTCCTAGAAAAATTAGATTTAATTGATATGTGGAGAAAAATAAATAGGGACAAAAAGGAATACACCTTCTTTTCAGCTGCACATGGTACATTCACAAAGATTGACCATGTAATAGGGCATAGAATCATGGCAAACAAATGCAAAAGAGCAGAAATAATAAATGTAACTTTCTCAGATCATAATGCAATAAAAACAATAATTAGTAAGGGCACCTGGACAGGCAAATAAAAAACCAATTGGAAATTAAATAATAGGATTCTCCAAAACCAGCTAGTCAAAGAAGAAATAGAAACAATCAACAATTTCATTGAAGAGAATGACAATGATGGGACATCCTACCAAACTCTGTGGGATGCAGCCAAGGCAGTACTTAGGGGGAAGTTTATATCCTTCAGTGCATATATTAACAAATTAAGGAGGGCAGAGATTAATGAATTGGGCATGCAACTTAAAAAATTAGAAAGCGAGCAAATTAAAAATCCCCAGATGAAAACTAAATTAGAAATACTAAAAATCAAGGGAGAAATTAATAAAATCAAAAGTAAAAGAACTATTGAATTAATAAATAAGACTAGAAGCTGGTATTTTGAAAAAACAGATAAAATAGGCAAAGTACTGGTCAATCTAATAAAAAAAAGGAAAGAAGAAAACCAAATTGACAGTATCAAAGATGAAAAGGGAAACCTCACCTCTAATGAAGGGGAAATTAAGGCAATCATTAAAAACTATTTCTCCCAATTATATGGCAATAAATATAGCAATTTAAGAGATATGGATGAATATTTACAAAAATATAAATTGCCTAGATTAACAGCAGAAGAAATAGAATACCTAAATAATCCCATATCAGAAAAAGAAATTGAACAAGCCATCAAAGAACTCCCTAAGAAAAAATCGCCAGGGCCTGTTGGATTCACAAGTGAATTCTATCAGACATTCAAAGAGCAAATAATGCCAATACTATACAAATTATTTGATATGATAAGTAAAGAAGGAGTCCTACCAAATTCCTTTTATGACACAAATATGGTACTGATTCCAAAGCCAGGGAGATCAAAAACAGAAAGAAAATATAGACCAATCTCCCTAATGAACATAGATGCAAAAATCCTAAATAGAATACTAGCAAAGAGACTCCAGCAGGTGATCAAGAGGATCATCCACCATGATCAGGTGGGATTTATACCAGGAATGCAAGGATGGTTCAACATTAGGAAAACCATCCACATAATTGACCATATCAACAAATAAAAATCACATGATCATCTCAATAGATGCTGAAAAAGCCTTTGACAAAATATAGCATCCATTCCTATTGAAAACACTGAAAAGTATAGGAATAGAAGGACCTTTCCTAAAAATAATAAACAGTATATACCTAAAACCATTAACAAGCATCATATGCAATGGGGATAAATTAGAAGCCTTCCCAATAAGATCAGGAGTGAAACAAGGATGCCCATTATCTCCTCTATTATTTAACATTGTACTAGAAACACTAGCAGTAGCAATTAGAGAAGAAAAAGAAATTGAGGGTATTAAAATAGGCAATGAGGAGACTAAGCTATCACTCTTTGCAGATGATATGATGGTCTACTTAAAAAATCCTAGAGAATCAACTAAGAAGCTTGTAGAAATAATCAACAACTTTAGCAAAGTTGCAGGTTTCAAAATAAATGCACATAAATCATCAGCATTTCTATATATTTCCAATACATCACAGCAGCAAGAGGTAGAAAGAGAAACACCATTTAAAATCACCCTAGACAATATAAAATACTTACGAATCTATCTACCAAAACAAACACAGGAATTATATGAAAACAACTACAAAACACTTTCCAAAAGAGTAAAACTAGATCTAAACAATTGGAAAAACATTGATTGCTCATGGGTAGGATGAGCTAACATAATAAAAATGACCATTCTACCCAAATTAATTTACCTATTTAGTGCTATACCTATCAAATTACCAAAAAACTTCTTTACTGAATTAGGAAAAACTATAACAAATTTCATTTGGAATAACAAAAGATCAAGAATATCAAAGGAAAAAATGAAAAAAAAATGTGAAGGAAGGGGGCCTAGCAGTACCAGATATCAAACTATACTATAAAGCAGCAGTCATTAAATCAATATGGTACTGGCTAAGAGATAGAAGGGAGGATCAGTGGAATAGACTTGGGGTTAATGATGTCAGCAAGACAGTGTATGATAAACCCAAAGAGCCCAACTTTTGGGACATGAACCCACTATTTGACAAAAACTGCTGGGAAATTTGGAAAACAATATGGGAGAGATTAGGTTTAGATCAACATCTCAAACCCTACACCAAGATAAATTCAGAATGGGTGAATGACTTGAATATAAAGAGGGAAACTATAAATAAGTTAAGTGAACACAGAATAGTATACTTGTCAGATCTCTGGGAAAGGAAAGATTTTAAAACCAAGCAAGAGTTAGAGAAAATTACAAAATGTAAATTTAATGGTTTTGATTATATTAAGCTAAAAAGCTTTTGTACAAACCAAAACAATGTAGCCAAGATCAGAAGGGAAACAACAAATTGGGAAAAAACCTTTATAACAAAAAACTCTGACAAGGGTCTAATTACTCAAATATATAAAGAGTTAAATCAATTGTATAAAAAATCATGCCATTCCCCAATTGATAAATGGGCAAGAGACATGAATAGGCAATTTTCAGATAAAGAAATCAAAAGTATCAATAAGCACATGAGAAAGTGTTCTAAATCTCTAATAATTAGAGAAATGCAAATCAAAACGACTCTGAGGTATCACCTCACACCTAGCAGATTGGCTAAAATGAAAGAAGGGGAGAGTAATGAATGTTGGAGGGGATGTGGCAAAGTTGGGACATTAATGCATTGCTGGTGGAGCTGTGAACTGATCCAACCATTCTGGCTGGCAATTTGGATCTATGCTCAGAGGGTTATAAAAGAATGCCTACCCCTTGATCCAGCCATACCATTGTTGGGCTTGTACCCCAAAGAGATCATAGATAAACAGACTTGCACGAAAATATTTATAGCTGTGCTTTTTGTGGTGGCAAAAAAAAAACTGGAAAAGGAGGGTATGTCCTTCAATTGGGGAATGGCTGAACAAACAGTGGTATATGCTGGTGATGGAATACTATTGTGCTAAAAGGAATAATAAACTGGAGGAATTCCGTGTGAATTGGAAAGACCTCCAGGAACTGATGCAGAGTGAAAGAAGCAGAGCCAGAAGAACATTGTACACAGAGACTGATATACTGTGGTAAAATCAAATGCAATGGACTTCTGTACTAGCAGCAATGCAATGACCCGGACAATTCTGAGGGATTGATGGAAAAGAATGCTACCCACATTCAGAGGAAGAACAGCAGGAGAGGAAACACAGAAGAAAATCAACTGCTTGAATACATGGGATGATGAGGACATGATTGGGGATCGAAAGTACCACACCGATGCAACTATCAACAATTTGGAAATAGGTCTTGATTAATGACACATGTTAAAACCAGTGGAAATGCATATTGGCCAGGGGAGGGGGGATGTCGGGGGTGGGGTTGAAGGTGAAAGTAAGAGCATAAATCTTGTAACCATGTTAACTTTTCTAAAATATAAATATTAATAAATGTTTAAAAAAAAAGAATGTGATGTTAGATATTTGTTTTTCAAAATGTCCTTTTGAAAAGGTGGTACCTAAATCCAATCCTTCCTAAAATAAAATGATTTAATCATTAAAAAAAAAAAAAGATTCATCTTCGATTCATGCTAGGGTTCTTTTCACTGCACCACACAGTCTCAGCCTTTGTTTCTACTTTGGAAGTGTTGGATTGATGAAAGGCTTTAATGGATATGTTGAGGAACTACCATAGCTCACTCAATCACTATTATTTTCATAATATTCTTGACATCTTACTGTAAGATGCAGCAGGTTCTGGAACATACCTCTATTGTGGTAGAGTTTTCCTGGACAGAACAATGCATGACAATGAGTCACAAGCAGCTAATGCATATGTCAACCATGAACAAAAATGTGGGAGGATACGCTTTAATAATACACAGAATCACCACTAGAAATGAAGAAACTTGTAATCTTCTGAGAAACAACCAAAAGCAAAAGTAACGGATACACCAGTCATTCATCTTAAGTGCTTAAAACCCTATAACATCTTAAAACCTCTTTGCCTCTTTACTGCAATTTCAGGATAATGTAATCCTTTACCAAAACTAACTCGTCTCTAGGTATATGTCCTTGATCGCATCCTGCTCCATTATCTCTAGAATCTTGCTCCATAATCCATTTCTATAGCACTGCAAGATGATTGCATGAGTGTGCCAATACACCTAGTTTCCCTTCTAGTTCTAGAAATGCTCTGAGAAAACTTAAAAACAACAAAAAGGTAAGTCCTGCTCCCCCTCCCCCCGCCCAAAGATACTAACAATAGAGAGACTGAGAAAAATGAGCATGCTAAGAAGAATTTTACAGAGAAGAAATGCTATGGGTTAAAGTAACCTGGGATAAAATTCCAGACGAGGAAAGCAGTTCTGCCATAACTATGTAGAAACCCATAAAAGAGAACAGAATGAACAAGAACCCCCCAGAGAGGTTAGACAACCTAATAAAAAATTGAAGGAAAAATATTTACATAAGGAAGAATCTTGAGTTTTTGAGGATTTCAACATACTGATGCTCCTTGAAACTGGAAAACCTCCCAATTCTTGAGTATCCTTAACTCGCATGACCTCTTATTCTACCTTCAGTATACTTAGGAATAGTGCTGGATCTCGCCATTCCCCACAAATAGTATACTTCCTTAATCAAAAACTGGAATTCGTCTTTCTGACCTTAACCTATCATTCCATTCTCTCCTTATGTCCCGCCACACCCAAATCTATTTTTCATCCTCCTCTTAAATTCATCACTGTATTCCACATTGCCCTTACTCTGATTTTTTTTCCCTCCATTTCTATTCTTAACCCAATTCAACTCTATATTTCCCTCTACTCACAAAGTCTTCCATCCCTTGTCCTCTCATCATCCATTGTGAAGCCTTAACCCTGGATTATTCCTTTTATCTACCACCCCTATTCCTACATGCTGCTGAATGGAGCTGAAAGATGTCACAACTGTTATCTAGGCACAGCATAAATTCAATTATGCAACTTCAATTGACTTCTCACAGCCACAAATCATTCCTTTTATTCCCTTCTAACCCTTTACCTCTCTCCAAAAACTATTTCAAACTTAAAAAAATATATTTTCAGTTCCAAATTCTCTCTGCTTCTTCTGCCCACTAAGAAAGCAAGAAATATCATTATATTATGCCTGGAAAACATTTCCACATTTGGTTATGTTTTGGTGGGGGAGGAGAAGCAAGAAAAAGAGGGGTAAATACTCCAATCTTCACTCAAGAGCCCATCAGTTCTCTATCTTAAGGATAGTTTTTTTTTTAATTGTGAGTCCTTTGGAAGTCAATTGTATTAATTAACATCGCTAAGTCTTTCACAGTTTATTATTACAACTTTACTGTGTACATTGTTCTAATTCTGCTCAGTTCACTTTCCATCAGTTCATTGAAGTCTTTCCAAGTTTTTCTGAAACCATCCTCATGCAAACTTCCTTCCTTTAGCTCCCACACCTCTTCCTTCTTTCAGCTGAGGATCTTGCCTCTTACATTATGGCAAACATTGAGACCATTTAAAATGAGAGCCCTCTCCCCTTTCTTTTTGTTCCCCTCTTTTATAAGAATATATAAGGGTTAATCAATGAGAAACCAGCAAGTGTTTTGAGCAACTGCCACTCAGATCAAACTCACAAAGATGGATAGGGTATCAGAGGCAGAGAAAATCTCAAAGTTACTTGACATCATCCCCTGTACTTTTTTTTTGCGGTTTCTTGAAAATGATGTGGTCCTTTACTTCTCCTTGGCCTCCAGCGGAGAGAGTATATGAATACATATGCCATTCCCCCAATTCTATCCTGTCTTCTCCAGCAGAATTCATCTTCAATCATCACCTATCTCAAATCTTCAGCCTCTCCTGTGTTTTCAGCTTTAAAATTTTCCCAACCTTTAGAAAGAACTTTTATTAGATTCTACCATCCCTTCAAATTATTGTGCAATGTACATCTTGCTTTCTCAGGCAAACTCCTAGAAAAAGCTGTCTGCATTTGTAACCTTCATTTCAACTCCTCAACTTCATAATCTGTCTTCTGACCCTTCTTCACTCAACTCATACACATGCCATAATTTATTCAACCATTCCCCAATTTTTTCCAATTATATACTTCAAAAAAATTGTTATAAATATTTTGGGGCATATGGATCATTTTCCTCTTTCTCTGATCTCTTTAGGATAGAAATTTAATAGTGGTATCATTGGCTTTGCATAGTTTAGTAACTTTGGAGGTATAATTCTAAGTTGCTTTCCAGAATGTCTGGACCAATGCAGAGTTCTACCAATGATACCAATGATAGTAGGCAGCTAGGTAGCACAGTGGATAGATTGCCAGGCCTGGAGTCAAGAGGAAACTGGGTTTGGATATGACTTCAGACATTTCCGAGCTGTATGACCCTGAGCAAGTCACTTAACCTTAAATTTCTTATTCCTTGCCCTTCTGTCTTATAGTTGTTACTAAAACAGAAAGTAAGGATTTTTTAAAAATAGTGTGGCAGTGTGCTTTGTTTTCCTGCAGCCTCTTTTATATCTACTATCATTTTCCCCTTTCCCTTTGCCATTCTGCTGGTTGTATAGTAGCATCTCAGAGTTCCTTTGTCTCCTCATTTCTCACCTGTGCTGCACTACTTTTGTGACTTCTCTAACCACCATGCTGGAGGAAGCTCATTATTGGGAAAACTTCATCACACTGCAAGAACCTATCAGCCTTGGGATTCTACCTCATCACCATCCTCTGTCCCTCTAATTGGAAGGTGAACTCCATGAACTCTAAAACTTCCATTTAAGAAGGGATCCCAAGTCATTTCTCACCTAGATGCCCTGCTTTGGGACTTCGTTGACACTTCCACCATGCCCTTATTAGTTTCCCCTTCCAGCTTCGTCCCCCATTAGATTGTAAGCTTTTTGAAGGGAGAGACTTTTCTTCATCTGTATTCCCAGTATTTAGCACACAGAGAACTTGCTACATAGTGGACACTTAATAAATGTTATTGACTCACTGCTTTTCTTTAAGTGTTACTATTTGGAACATTTTTTCATGTGGCTATTACAGTTTTAACTTCTTCCTTTGAAATTATTTTGAAAACTTCTTGTTCATTTTCTTTGACTATCTACTGGGAGAAAAAGACAATCTTGTAAATTTGAAAAATGTTCTTTATGTATCTTGTATATGAAAACTTTATCAGAGAAAACTGTGGCAAAATTTTCCCCCAATTAGTTATTTCTCTTCCATTTTTAGTTGCAGTGATTTATTTCATTGCATTAAAATTTATATATATATGCATTTTACATCTTATAAAAATTGCATAATGGATTTGATTCTTAAATATTTGAATCACTTCATATACCTTTTTTTTTAAAAACCTTTACCTTCCACCTTTGAATCAATACTATATATTGGTTACAAGGCAGAAGAGTGGTAAGGGCTAGGCAATGGGAGTTAAGTGACTTGCCCAGGGTCATACAGCTAGGAAGTGTCTGAGGTCAGATTTGAATCAATGGCTTCCCCTCTCTAAGCCTGACTCAATCCACTGAACTACCCAGCTGTCCTCACTTCATATATCTTGAATATAAATTATAAAAGGTATTTCATGTCTTGTCTGCTAATTCATTTCTGACATGTCATTCTATATCAATGTTTTGTATCCATTTGAAGGTAATCTTGGTATGTTGGATGAAGTGCTGGTTTTCATCTAATTTCTATCATTACCAACTAGTTTTTCCATCAGTTAAAGTCAAATACTGAGCCTTTTCCCAGTACCTGAGGTCTTTGGGTTTATCAAACGATATGCCACTATGTCCATTAGATTCTATAAATTGGGCACCTACTTGTCCCACTGAATGACTTTTCTGTTTTTAATCAGAACCAAATATTTTTGACATTTATAACTTGGTAGTAAAGTTTTATATCTGATATATTTATGGCACTTTCTCATTTTTTCATTATTTCCCTTGAGATTCCTGATTTTTTGTTCTTCCAGATGAGTTTTGTTATAATTTTTTCCTACTTCTTTTAAGTAATCCTTTGATAATTTGATTAGCATGGCGCTGGATAAGTAAGCTAATTTTGGGGGGGGGGGGTTGAAAAAACTTAATTAATTAATTAAGAATATCTTCCCATGGTTACAAGATTCATGTTCTTTCTCTCCCCTTTTCTCACCCCCTTCCCATAGCCAAGGAACAATTCCACTGGGTTTTACATGTGTCATTGATCAAGACCTATTTCCATATTATTGATATTTGCATTATGGTGATCAAAGCACCCTAATTTAGATAGTATTATCACTTTATACTAGCATGGGCAAAACGTGTGCAACTGATATTTCTCCACTTATTTAGGGCAATGTTTCTGTAAAAAAAAAAAGTTTTGTAATTGTATTTATATAGTTCCTTTGGTTGGTGTTCTCCTAATTACATTATGTACTTGTTTTCATGGAATTTTCTTTCTACTTTCTGCCTGGTTTTATTGTTAATATATAGAAATGCTGATGATCTATGTGGGTTTATTTTATATGCTGATACTTTGCAAAAGTTATCAGTAGTTTCACTTAGTTTAGTTTGTTTTCTGTGGTTCTTTAACCAAGCCATTTTTTCGAATATAAAAGGTGATAGATTTATCTCTTCTTTGCCCATGCTCATCCCCTCAGTTTTCTTTTATTATTAATATTCTCATATTATTCCTTTGATTGTAATGAAGATAATGTGCATCCTTGATTTACTCCTGATCATATTGGAAAGGTCTCTAGTT
This sequence comes from Gracilinanus agilis, assembly GCF_016433145.1. Classification (NCBI taxonomy): domain Eukaryota; kingdom Metazoa; phylum Chordata; class Mammalia; order Didelphimorphia; family Didelphidae; genus Gracilinanus; species Gracilinanus agilis. The sequence continues at coordinate 467,169,291 of NC_058131.1, read as the reverse complement.
TATCAATATTACATGAGAAGCTGGCATTTAATCTTAGATAGATATTATTATTAGATATACCTTGATCGTAATCAAATAAAGGAAAGATCCATTTTTCCTTTGCTTTTGAATTTTTTTACTAGAAATAAGGATTGTATTTAGTCAAAGCTTTCTCTGCCTATTATATGATTATAAGATTTTTTTTTTGTATTTTTGCTGTTAATAAGGTCTGTTATTTTTATAGTTTTCCTAATATTGAACCAACTGTGCATTGTTGACATAAATTCAGCCTTATCATGCAGCATTATCTTTTTGATGTGTTGCTTTAGCCTCTTTGGTAATTTTTAAAAATGTATTTTAAATTAAGAAATTCAATTAGATTTTTAATTAATCTTTTAAAAGTTTTAAATCAAATTTTTAATTTTAAATCAATGAAAATCCACCTTTCTTCCTCCCACCTATCCCTCCTAGCAAAAGGGAGCAAGGGAAAAGGAATAAGTAGATGCCTGTTATGTGCCAGGTACAGTGCTTAGTGCTTTACTAATGTCTTACTTGATCTCTCAGCAGCCCTCTACACCATGCCCATGTGAAAAACTAGAAAATTAAATGCAAAATGCAAATTTGTGTGCTCCATTGCTCAAAAAATTAAAAACTGGAGAATGACTGTATGTTGATTGAACAAATTCATAATTTACCAGAACATCTTTAATACTCTACCTTCCACATCTGCTCAAGCCATTTTTCCCTTACCTTCCTCTTTCGGACTCATGTACAAGTTAAATTTCTGTTCGTCTTTTAAATCACAATTACATTCCACCTCCTTCCGGAGTCTTGATTCATCCTTCCCCTACAAGCATCCCTCCAACCTCTCTATAGCAGATCTCTCATATAATGCTTTACTTTCTAATGCTTTAAAACATTTATTATGCTTTTTTTTGCACCGTGGTTATGTGTGCAGGTGTGTTGCTCCCCTAATAGATTATGAACTCTGGGAAGGCAGGAAATATCTCATTCGAATTTTCTACATCCCTCAGCCTGTTGCAAACCGAAAGCACTTAATTAGTGTTTATTGACTTGCCCTAATCTAATTTCTTAATTCAGACCAATGTTATCAATTAGTTTTTAATTAAGAACAAAAGAATCCTTAGGTCTTGAATTTTTATTTCTTCCACTAGACAAAATGGACATCATTGCAGAATCCTGGGCCACTTCTCTGAGCACCTCTCACTGGGGGCAGGCGTGGGATACAATAGAGAAAACTATCCCAATGGTTTCCAATGATAGTCTTTAACTTGGTGGCCTCATCTACTGGTACCTCCTACTATAGGGCTTTCGCTGCACAGCACAACCCTTAGCCCATCCTCTATTATGAAGAATCTCCCAGAGAATATCAGCCTGATGAGCCATTTAGGAGACCCCACTTTTTCAATTTTTTAGAATTACAACCCAAGATAAAAATGACTACTTAAATATTTTCATCTCCTAGGTACCCAACCAAAGAACTCTAAATCTGCAACAGATGCAAGAATGCCCCCCTGGGACAAATGTTAAGTGTGATAACAACTGGGCATCAATTAATTCATTTCTCCCCCTAACAATGGAGTATGGAGAGGGGAGGAGGAAGATTTGGCAGGAAGGCAAGAAACCTGTTTGAGTATTTTGTCATAAATTTCTAACTGATTAGCATCAGAATAAATTATTTTAGAGAGTAAAAAAGTACTCATTTTTCTTGAAACTTGATGTTCTGCTCCATCTAGCTATTTAGACAACAGCTATTATATAAAACAGCTTAGAAGTGTCTAAGGTAAAATAAAAGGCAATTTTGCCTTCTTTACCAGGGTTACTGTGCACATGGTTCAAGAACTTTTCTGAGATCTTGCCTGTAATAGTATTTTTTTAGGTGTTTTGTTTTTTAGAGCCAGATGCTTAAAAAAAAATAGGCTCATGTTTTTTTTATAACTGGAGAGATTATAACTCTTTAAAATAAAATCAGATAAAGAAGAAAACACGAAATATTGTTTACTGATAAGCCTGTAGTTTATATTTGGTGCCATGCTTAGATGATTTGGAGGCACTTAATGAAAAAAGAAATCACTCCTTTATTCCAAGGGTAAATACTTATAAATTATTTGCTATCATTTGAACCAAATGTTTGCTTAATGTCTAAGCATTTAAATGGTTAAAAACCAGCATTTGAAGTTAACACTCCATTAAGATGAATGAGGGTAATTCACACCTCTGTAGGGACTATATTATTTCAGTCTGGCTGCAGAGCAAACAGGATTGGAGCAACCAATTGATTTACTGTGTGAAGGCTCTGTACAAACCAAAAAGTCTGGAAATTTCCTTCGTTGTTTCCCCCTTTTTTCCTCATAAAAAAGCTGGAGTTAAAAATCAGCAAACTCTGGGAATATCCTTGTCTCTGAAGTATCTGAGATTCCTTGAGTTAACTTCTAAAGTTAATACTTGCTGTTCAAGAATAGGACAGTGGCCACATAAACACAGTTCACCCGGCTTTGTTCTCTCCTGTGCAGCCGTTGGCATATCTTTAAAACTGAAATTTCGTACTCTTTTAAATTTAACTAAATGGAAGGGCAGAAATAGAAGGATCAAATTTCAGGTAAACCTTTCACATGATTTTTAATGGAGATATGAACCGGTTGTTGACCCTTAAGGCTCTTGCATAAGTTTCTAAAAGCATTTCCACCTTTGTAAAGTCTTCTGTTGTCACTTGCTTCCCAGGGAGGGGCTGCTCAAAGGCAATGCTTTGGTTGGGCCTGAGTGGCAAGCCCAAAATAGGCTTTTTGCACAAGCACTAATTTGCATAGAAAAATCATACTTGTGCCAGCTGGTGTACAGTCACCAGATCCAAAATTTAAAAGCTAGACAATCTTAAATGCCTCCCACTAGAAACCCCCTTATTTTACAGAAAAGGAATGGAGGCCCATGGAAACAAGTTCCTTTGCCTGATGTCACACAATGATAAACAGCAGAATGGCCCTGGCATCCTAATCCAAGGCCATTTTCCTTAAACTGGCCCTGTTCTCCATTGCAGTTTTAAGGATATCTCTCAGACTTCCCCTGAAAGGGTTAATTTGGAAGACAGGGCCAGGAGTCAGGATGAGTTAATTTAGCACAAAGGAAATGCTAGACATTGTGCACATTCATGTTAATGAATTGGGTAGATCTCTCTCTTTTTTTTTTAGGTAAACAAACTTTTCTCTCCACTCTGCTCTGCCTTGTCTGTTTGCAGGCAGATCAAGTTACCAGCTAATCTGTGGGTTGCTTGGCGGGCAGGCTATTTCTGTCCTGGCCTGTCCCTGATGCTAACTCTGCCAGCATATGGTAATGGAAAATAAGGGTTTGAACAAAGGGACTTAAACTGAATTAATTTTAACCTGCCTTTCTTCTCAGAGCATGTTGACAGGGCTCTGTAGCCAGGTCAGAATTCATTTATATTAAACTCATTTTTGGGCACTGTATCCCTAGGTTCAACATCTTAGCCTTTGGTATCAGAATTTCTTATAACCCTTTGTTGGGGACAAAGAAATTAGTATTTCTTGCTTGGACAACCAATTTATTCATTCCCCTAAGGACGTTCCTTCTGATCTTCCCATTAGGAAATGATAAGAGAAGGGGTGGAGTAGAGAATAAAAATGAGACCGAACCAACTCCATAGTAAAACCAAAGTAGGTGTTTATTTCAAACTTACAAAAATTTGAAAGTCATTCAAATTATATTCCTCACATCTTTACTTTACTCAGAAAGATCTAAAAAAGCTTCAGAATCATGACAAGATAAATATGAAACTGATTAAGGGTGTGTCAGTGCTATAAACGGGATAATAGGAGTTTCAGTAGAACAATTGGCTTTACCATTGTCCAATCAGAATTCTATTTCCGCACTTTTCTGCTTTTAACTCTTTACCTTCCTTTTGGGATACTCTGTCTTGTGTTTTGTCCATAGCCTGTTCCCTGTACCCTAGCCTACCGCTGTGTTCCTGGACTGTGTAGCAAGTGCTCAAGAGAAACAAGTTAAAACGTCAGAAAGACTTGGTACTGTATTCCACTCTGAACTTTGTGCTCATAAGAATACGACTGCATACTACTTAGATGAGTGTGGTTACTAGCTACAGCCCTTCCTAAAGATGGAGGTCCATTGGTCTTTACTCTCTGCCCTACTTCTATGCCCTCCAGTCCCCGAGCCATTGCCATATGGCCAGGCTGGTGCACCCTAAGGACCCATGGGTTTCCCCATCTGCCCTGAGGAGAAACTGGCTTAAATGTCTTATCTCCCTTAATTAAAATGTGATCTCTTTAATAGCAGGAGTTGTCCCACTTTTCTATTTGTATCTACAGCACTTGACAGTGATTGGTACACACGTAAACATTCCCTTTAATATTAAAATAACAATATATATATCATCTATAGAATTGCTCATTTTCATCAATAAGTTAATATCCTAAATAGCCTGAAAGGCAGGCTCAAAAACAATTCAAAGTTTCTTTAATTTCATGGGTAATACGGAACCGATCCTGTTACATGCTTTTTTTAAATTAACCCTGCAGATTGAGATACTTGTATTTTTTTTTGTTTAAAATTTAAAAAAAATTCTATGTTACTTATAAGCTATATTTTACACAAGGCAGAGAGTCAAACTGAGATATTTGAGTTGTCTGTGTCTGTACAGGTCCAACTTCATTGAGTCCTAAATTGGGAAGCATTTTCTTGTAATTGATAAAAGTCATCTGAAAGATGTCTGTTTTGTTCATATAAATGCACATGTACACACATGTTATTCTAAGGAGTAGTAGAAGTCACTCTCTAGGTGTAATATTCTTGAGACACATTTTATTGTATGTGACCAATCTTTAAAGGTCCAATTTTCTCAGTGTCTCATTAAGGTCAGTGAATTCTTGGGTACATTTTCATACTGTTGGCTATAAGTCTGTGTAGTTTTTGTAACTAAATGTCACCAGACAAGTGTCTGTTAGCCCTTATATTTCATAACCTGGCATCATTTATTTTATCACTCAGATCACATTTTAATGAGATTGAATATAAATTCACAGACCCAAAAACCTCTACTCCAGTGTATCATACTCAGTTGTAAATGTTTGGCTTTTTGTTTTTTGTTTTACAAATATAATCCTTATGAAACACACATTCTTCTTGTCAGTAGAGCATTTGGGGATGATGGTTGACAAATATAGCATACCTGGACAACGTATCTGCTTTGTTGGCTTTCATTACTTTATTTAATTGTTATAAGGGAGGCAGTTTTAAGGTCCAAACCCAGTTCTCTATTTCCTATATTCAACGGACCTTTGAATGCCTATTCATTTATGATTTCAATTTATACTTAAGTTCAAAAGCCATAATTTAAATTTATTTTGGACTGAAAATTAATTTAAAAATTTCAGAGATATTTTAACTAATTCATCACCTATGAAGCCATATCTGTTTTCCCTTTGGTTAGAGAATAAGTGATTGAAAGTTGATAGTTTGGGATCATAACTAGTTAATGCTTATTGGACATTCAATTATATCTTCATTTTTTTCTTCAGCATCTCATGTTGTTTGCCAGAGCTAAGTTAACTATTGATATACCAAAGTATAAGCATTTAAAATATTTGGACAATCATTAACCAGAATAACATTGTTTCCCAGAGAAATGTTTCTATTATAGAAGCACTCTAAACCAAGAAAATCCAACTCCTTAATGCTATGTGTTCATGTTACTCCTTAGGTATCATTCTCAATTATTAACAGCATAGCTCTTTTAATACTTTCTACAATTACAATATTTGAAACTCATAAACATGGCATCAAGATAAAACAATCTTATGACCAATGAAAATATAAAACAACTTGGTACCATCAATCTGATAACCTTAAGTCTAGTTGAAAATATCTCTAAATTTTTAATATGAAAAAATCCTTATATGTATCTTCTACTTTTGACATCTCATGTTTATTGCATTCAAAATTCACTTGCAAAATATTTCACAACTGCAAAGTTGTGTCATTAGTTACTCTTGGTCACTCAGAACAAATATGGCATGGCTAATAACTGTATTTAACTAGTCTATCAAAATCCATATATATCTAAACTTAGTTGATTCCACAATTCCAATTTCTTTTTCTAAGTCTACAGCCAGATAACAGAATCTATAAAGTAAACTTTGAAAAATATTAGAAAATTTCCCCAAATTTGGAGTAGGAGTGGCTTTTAGAGAGACAATCTCCTGTCCCAAACATGTAAGAGCTAGAAGATCTTCTATGAATTTTTATTTTCATTTCATTTTCATTATCTCCAATAGCTAAATATCTTGCAATTCATTCTGTGGTAGAAGTGATTATATTTATCTTTGCATGTCTATAATTTATAGTTTTTTATAGTTTTTTTTTTAAGCACACTACTGCTAATTTCTTAACCTAAAACTTTTGTCCTTACAAAGCACTTGTAGCATGAGTGCTTGAGCTAACTTTTCAATCTTCTCTCACACTGGCAGGCTTGGTTGTTAGAGGATAGTTAGGCTTCTTGCCCCACATTAGAGGTCTAAAAGGAGACTGGAAGTGTTGGAATGTCTGTAAAATATTATATAGATCATAAGCCCCTATTAGTTATTTCTTCATGATTATTAGTTGTTTTCAATTAGACATCCAGACAACATTGACTTTTTAAAAAAATAACCCTTATAGCCATGCTCTTTGTGGTGGCAAAAAAATTGAAAAATGAAGGGATGCCCTTCGATTGGGGAATGGCTGAACAAGTTGTGGCATCTGTCAGTGATGGAATGCTATTGTGCTGAAAAGGAATAATGAACTGGAGGAATTCCATGTAAACTGGAAGAACCTCCAGGAATTGATGCAGAGTGAAAGGAGCAGAAACATGAGAACATTGTACACAGAGACTGATACACTGTGGCACAATGGAATGTAGTAGATTTCTCTACTAACAACAATGTAATGATCCAGGACAATTCTGAAGGACTTATGAGAAAGAACGCTATCCACATCCAGATAAAGAACTGTGGGAGTAGAAATACAGAAGAAAACTATTTCCTTGATCACATGGTTTGATGGGGATATGATTGGGGATGTAGACTCCAAATGATCACTCTACTGCAAATAATAATATTATGAAAATTGGTCTTGATCAATGATACATGTAAAACTCAGTTGAATTGTTCATTGGCTACAGGAGGGAGGTGGGAGGAGTGGAGGGAAAGAATATGAATCATGTAACCATGGAAAAATATTCTAAATTAATTAATTAAATAGATAAATTTTAAAAAATCCTTATTTCCTGTTTTATTAACAACTCTAAGACAGAAGAGCAAAAGCTAGGCAATTGGAATCAAGTGACTTGCCCAGGGTCACATATATAAGAAGTATGTAAGGTCAAATTTTAATCCAAGCCCCCTGATTCCAGGTATGGTGCTTTATCCAGTGTGCTACCTACTTGTCCTTCAATTGGCTTAAAAATTTTTTTTAATCCTTACTTTCTGTCTTAGAATCAATACTGTGCATTGGTTCTAAGACAGAAGAGTGGTAGAGGCTATGCATTGGGGCTTAAGTGACTTGCCCAGTGTCACACAGCAGTGTCTGAGGCCATAGTTGAACCCATCTCCAGTCCTGGCTCTTTTGCTGTCTTGCTCCCAGTGTCACATAGCCTTTTGGGAGGAATGTTTCATACCAACAGTTTTTATACTACCACCATAGTAAATACATTTCATTAAAAGCCAATTGAGGGGCAGCTAGGTGGTATCGCCTTGGCACCAATTCTTAATATTGATTCTAAGACAGAAGATAAAGTTAATTTTTTAAGTCTGTCACACACTCTCCTACAATTACATATAGAAACTAGGGGGAAATGTGCTCAAGTTTAGAGGAGAAATGTGGCAAAGTGGTAACACAGGTCCTGGAAATCTTTTTGCTAGAGTCTTCAGATGCTCCCTTTAGGTAGGGTATAGGTTTATTACTAGGCTCCTTGTACAGCATTGAATCTGCCTTTCTTGTTGGTTCTAGTCTGTCCTTGGCTCCTGGTGCAGACACTGACACCAGTTGTGGAGGTGATGTTAAGATGTGAATGGCTAGTCCCAAATCCTTGAGACCTTTTGAAGCTCACACAGTCCTCTTCTGGCCCAAGGGGAGTGGGTAGGATTCCAAAGCTAAAACTGAGGCCAGAGACAGAAACTGATGCCCACAGTAGAGAAAAGAGCCTTGGGCTCTTCTCTTCCTCACCCAGTGAATTTTTCTCAGGAATCTAGCTAGAGAATACCATCACCAAACCTCCAAACATTCAAATCACTGTGTTCTTTGTTCACTATTTTATACACAACTGACAGGATGTGACCAAGTTTCCTCAAACAATCCATGCAAAGGTCACACCAGTTCTTCCAATAGTTTTAAAGACATCCAAACTGATTAAGGGCTTTTCACATCTTGTCCAAAACCTATGATTGATTGATTGGTGTCTAATCTTTGATCACACCTCTGAATGATTGATTATTTCCACCTGGCAAAGGTATCAGAGATTATCATCTGTACTTTAAGTGGGGGATGGAGGGGAAGTGAATGATCGATTAACCCCACCAACCTCTACTTTTCAGCTGTTCCATGGGTTTCATTTTCCAGTTCTTTCTATACTTCTTTTCCCCACTGTTTCCCCATTTGGTATACTTTGAACTAATTAGTTCTTTCAAAAATGTTTTCTTTACCTCCTCTAGACTCTCCCCTGTTTATTGAGGTTCTTCTTAAACTGTGTGCTCCAAACTGAGCATATTAATCTAGGTGAGATCTAATGAATATCGAAGACTGTTGAGCTATTCTTTTTCTGTTCTTAAAGTTATGCCCCTCTCATTGAAGCACAAGATTGCATTAACTTTTTTAGCTACCACATCACAAAGATGTCTCATATTGAGTTTATAGTCCACTAAAGCCTTTATATCTTCTCCTGAACAAATCGAACTCTAGATCTAGTGCTTTTACCATTGTATCACACTGCCTTTTTTGGAAAGAGAACTAGAGCCACAATAAGGTGCAAGAGAAGGGACAAAAACTAGGTGGCTGCTACAAGGAAGGAGTAGTAGCATCTGAGATCAACAAAATGATTTGACTTATTTTTAGATGTGTTGCTCTGAAGTCCACACTAATAAAAGTTTTCAGAACTGCACATTGCCTGGCCTGTATTTCTTTGGAGCTAGTCCTATCTTGTGACTCTGGACTGGGGTTATAGCAGGCTGTATTCTGAATGCAATCAGTAACCATTATACTGTGTTAATATTTATATTTCTGGGGAGGCATAATATTTGGAGACTTGCTGGGTCTGTCTGAAGACTTTGTGTCATTCATTTGCATCCCAAATAAATTCATTGATTTTCCTCACCCAGAACGTTCTCAGCTCATTACCAAAGCAGACTAAATAAAGTTAGTTGTATTTGCACTTTTTAAATGTCTACTTTATGTGCAAAATGGGATTTTGCATAATTTTTCTTCTCAATCAAATCCCTAAGAAAGTGTCTGATTACCCTGCAGTCTAATTGCTTAAACATTTCACAGTGCTGTCACTAGTGTTACAAAAGAAAGAAATTTACTTTCAATAATTCATAGAGCTGAGTCTATAGAAGACCTGAATTCAAATTCTTCTTCTGCCATTTTCTATTTTCTTGACCCTCCTAGACAAGTAAAATTCACTCTCTTGGTTGCGATTTCCTTGTCTATGAGATGAAGTGGTTGTACTTGAAGATCTCTTATAGTCCTGAAGCTATCATACACATTGATCTTTAAACTTAAGTCTAGTAAGATGAAGGAAAAGCTTGAACTTAATTATTCTCCTAAGTAAAAATGTGTACTGTACAGGATAGGAGGATAAGTTTGATTTCTTGTAAACCAGGCCTCTCCTTCAGTAATCTGTTTCTTGGCCAGTCAGCTTGATGGATGCACAACCCCTGGCTCCTTTCCATTTTAAATCGAAATTTCTTTCATTAATTGTTCATCAGTTCAAAAATGTATAAGGAGTTCCCTCATGTTCCTGGCCTTACAAGGTTGCACTTCAGTATACAAAGATGAACACTTAGGCCAGCAGGGGCCCAAACAGCATTGTGGGCTCCTGGAGAACAGATCCGTGTCTTATTTTTTTCCTCCTAACTTCTTTTTTTTTAATTTATTGATTAATTAAAAATATTTTTCATGGTTACATGATTCATGTTCTTTCCCTCCTTTCCTCCCACCCCATCCCATAGCCAATGCGCAATTCCACTCCTCCTAACTTCTAATAGTGCTTAGCATAAAGCTAATACTTCTTACTTGTTTTATGAATGAATTGCTATAGTTGTGATTCAGACAATATTTAAGTCAATTCAATTCAACAAGCGTTTATTTAGGGAAAACCATAGGCCAGGGTCTATAGTAAGTACTCACGTTACAAAGAAGTCCTTACCCCGGAGTAGCTTATATTCTAGTGGGAGATATAACATAGATGCAAATGTAATTGGCTTTTGCCCATGCCTAGGGAAGGTTAGTTTTTTGTTTGTTTTTTTGTTTGTTTCTTTTTTTTTTCTCCCTGGAGGGACAGCCACTGTTCTATGTACTTCCTCTTGAAGGGAGATGTGAGTGAACCTAAGTGATATTTGGTTTGGCAATACTGGTGAAAGGAAGGGATTGATGAAATATATTTTGAGAGAGGACTTCAAAAGCAACAGATTGAGAGCAAGGAGAGGGGCAGACTTTTGAACGTTGAACTGGAGCCCTGGAGCTTGCAGAAAGAAAAAAAAGAAGGAAAGAAGGAAAGCAGGCAGGAAGGGAGGCATAAAGGAGGGTAGGAAGAGAAAGAAGGAAGGAAGGAAGGAAGCAAGGAAGGAAGCAAGGAAGGAAATAAGCATGTATAAAATGCCTCCTATGTGCCAAGCCTTTGCTAAGCTCTTTTGCAAATATTATCTCATTTACTCCTCATAACTCTGAGAAGCAGATGTTTTTCCCTATTTTATAGGTAAAGAAACTGAGGTAGACAGAGATTAAGTTTTTTCCATGGCCCCACATCTAGTAAGTATCTAAATGTAGATTTGAACTCAGGTCCAAGCTGGTTAGTGTAAACTAAGGGCTACCTTCTCCCTTGAGAGAGATGGGGAAGTGGCTTTTGTTCTGAATCCCTTAGCATTATTCTTTAAACCAGAAAAATTTGGGGTGTGATAGATAGATATAAATTTAGTTGCGTACCATTAGAGAAAGGAAAGATTAAGGCAGTCTCAAGGAAGCTTCGAATCCTGTTTAGCCCTCATCATCCTCTAATGATGTCAGTACTGCCCTCTTCTCACTCTCTGCAAAAATGGCTAAAATCATATCTATCCATGCTACCACCAAGTCGAATTTTTATATCTAGATGACCACATATATAACACATGTTTCTTATACAAGTATAAGAGGTATTGATCAGGAGACTATGATTAATTTGAGTTCCCCAATTAATTATTTTTAAAGATTTTAGAGCCAAGTCCTTTGAAGGGCATCTCCCATGGAGGTGTGCTTTAGGGCCTTGTTGAGGACAATGGGTCTCCTCTGACTGCTTCCCCAATGGAGCCTTCAAGATGATTGGAGATTAAAAGTCAAAGAGGACAGATTCTTGTAGCAAGAGAGTCCCTTTCCATGGTCTTTAAGATTAATTTGTGGAAAGTCTCAACTCTCTTTTGCCAAGCTTCTTTTCCCTTGGACTTCCTGATTGACAGCAAAGGGAGGGAGAGATTCTCTCTTATTCCTATCCCTTTTGAGTGTGGTAGAGAATTGATATCCTAAGCATGGACTATTCATGCCTTGGAGGCTGCCTTACATAGAGCATCCCTAGTTCAATGAGTTTGAGCAGTTAAGCATTCTCCTAGAGGGGGAAATTTTCCTTTTAATTGGAGAGCCATGTCAATGAGTTCCTCGGACAAGTGTGGTCAGATGAGAAGGGATTTTACTTATTTGACCACCCCCAACGTATGTTTTCCTACAGGACAGACTCTAATGAGGTCCCTGGGAAAGCTACAAATAGGCTGGGATCCAGATCTAATGAATAATCATCAGAAAAGGATGAATTTATTTTACCAAGTACTTTATATCTTACTTCAGTGGAGTAGCTTGAGTACTTAAGTACTTGCTTTTGAGTACTTCAGGTGTTTTCATTCCCATTTAATAGATTAGATACACTTGGGTTCAAAGTATGACTTGTCCATAGTCATAAAGGGCCAGTAAGTGTGGGAGGTAGGGTCTGAACCCAAGTCTCCTTGACTCCAACTGGAGCATTTTATTCAGTACACTTTACTAAACTCAACCAAAATGATTTCTTCTTGTTTTTTTCTTTCCTTTTGCTTCTCCACCAGAAAATCAAGAGCTACAAGCCATCCTTCAGCTTGCATTTCCATTGACTTTCATTTATTCCCCTCCTAGCTGTGCTCCTGACTTTCTAGACGCTTGAACCATTCCTTAGCTGCAGCCTTACCCTCAAATCTCCCTCTTTTGGGGTTTTCTCACCCTAGAACAGTGATGGGCAAACTATGGCCTGGATCTGGCCCTCGGGGAATAGTTTGCCATCACTGCCCTAGAACATCTATCCTTCTGCTCTGCCAGCTCCTTTCCCCATTGGTGAAATCCTCTTAGGGTCTCCATTTTGAGGAGGCTGTTCAACCTTCATTCTCCTCCTGGCTGTGCTTCTGAGTTTTCAGACTTTAACACTATGCCTCCAGGTTGGATACTTTCATTCCCATTTCTCCTGATTTTCAGCTTCCTATCATACGTTGTCTTCTTCCATTAAAATATAAGCAGCTGCTTTGTGGTGGCAAAAAATTGGAAATGAGGGGGCACCCTTCTATTGGGGAATGGCTGAACAAATTGTGGTATCTGATGGAGATGGAATACTATTGTGCTGAAAGGAATAATAAACTGGAGGAATTCTGTGTGAACTGGAACAACCTCCAGGAAATGATGCAGAGTGAAAGAAGCAGAAACAGGAGAACATTGTACACAGAGACAGATACACTGTGTCACAATCGAATGTAATGGACTTCTCTACTAGCAGCAATGCAATGACCCAGGACAATTCTGAGGGATTTATGAGAAAGAACGCTACCCACATTCAGAGAAAGAATTGTGGGAGTACATATGTAGAAGCAAAACAACTGCTTGATCCCATGGTTCAATGGGGATATGATTGGGGATGTAGACTCTAAACAATCACCCTAATGCAAAAATTAATAATATGGAAATAGGTCTTGATCAATGACACATGTGTGTCATTGCTCGCTGGCTATGGGAGGGGGTGGAAGGAGGAGAGGGAAAGAACACGAATCCTATAACCATGGAAAAATATCCCAAATTAATTAAATAAATAAATAAACTTTAAAAAAATAAGCAGTTGGGTGGCTCAGCAGATTGAGAGCCAGAATTAGAGATAGGAGGTCCTGAGTTCAAATCTGATCTTAGATACTTCCTATCTGTGTGACCCTGGGCAAGTCACTTAACCTCCATTGTCTAGCCATCACCACTTGTTTGCCTTGGATTCAATATACAGTATTGATTCCAAGATGGAAGGTAAAGGTTTAATACATATATACTATATATATGTACAAATATGTAATAAATTATAAATATTTACATATTAAATATACATTTAATTTAATTTCTATACATATCAGTTCCTTAAGGGCAAGAACTCTCTTTTTTTTTTAATCTATATACCCAGAACTTATTACAGTACCTGGTCCATGTTGTTGTTCAATACTTTCATTCATGTTCTATTCTTTGTGACCTTATTTGGAGTTTTCTTGACAAAAATTCCAAAGTGGTTTGCCATTTCCTTCTCCAGCTCATTTTACAGAAGAAGAACTGAGACAGAGTGAAATGACTTGCCCAGGGTCACACAGCTGGTAAGTGTCAGAGGCCAGATTTGAACTCATGAAGATGAGTCTTCCTGATTCCAAGCCACTCTACCAGCTAACTGCCCTTGCTTGGCATATTATAAGCACTTACTGAATGCTTGTTGCCTTGCCTTGCTTTGCCTTACCATCACCCCAAAGCCTCCCCATACTCTGAATGTTTCACATGCCTGCTGATTTGGGGAGCAGGGACTGGCTAAAGGAAAAGCCCAGGCAAATGATGATTATGATGGAGAAAGGTCTGATGGGAGATGGATGGGCTTATTCCTCTGAGGAATGGCTAAAGGACCTGGTTCTGGCTCACCTCAAGTGCCCCGACCAAAAGGGTTGAGAACTGAGCTTTGCTTGGGATGTGCTTCCAGACCTTTTTATCTCCCAACATCATGCAGCATTTCCTGGGCAACAAACTGGACTGGGCTCTGATAAACATCCCGACACAAGGTAACGCTGGGAGCCCTACCTCCCTGATGCAAATCAAAGCAGAGCTTCCTGTTAGCAAAGCCTCTGAAGCAAACCTTAGACCTTTGATTTGCACTGAAGAGCTATTGTTGATGTCAGTTGCCAGCCAAATTCCCTGGGAGCTCAAACCATCCGGAAACATGTTTTACCAGGACCTCGACCGGAGCCAAGCAGGGTGGGCGTGATTTGAATGTTTGTCTCTGCAGCTGCTGGGTCCTGTATTTGTCACTGCTTGGGCTCTGTCCATACTAGCCTTTCATTTCCCTCCATTCTCCTGCCTTGCAATACCCCTGTGCATGCTTATGGTTTACACAGCAGCCAGGAGACGCCAGGCAGCTCTCTGCACCTGGTTCAAATTTAAGGCTCATTTACACATGATGTCACACACGCATTGTCAGCACTGGGGAGGTCAAGATGGTTCATTTTGGGAAGTTTTGCATTGTTGAGTCTTTACAACACTCACTGCCTTTAATGCCTTAACCATCTGAGTTAGATTTCAGTTTTCTGGCATGATGTAATTCCAGGCACTAGATTTATAGGTTGAACGGGAAGTAAGCGTGGTGGGTAATCACACTGGTTTGTAGATCTGCCTTTCTGGGACCTGGGTTGGAATTAAAGCACCACTTGTCAGTGGAACAAATCTCTGGGGCTTTGGGCAAGAGGATTAGGAATTCATAGGAAGGAGAGAAAGGGGGTGGGGTGAGGGTGGCTGCCTACAGATGACAGGCTAGGTGGAAGGTGGGAAAGAGAAGCCAGTGGGATAGCAAACTGAAGCACTACACTTGCTCTGTGCTCCAGCCTACTTTGGAACCATTATGTGGGGCCACTTGAGTTTTCTTCCCCTTTTGGCTTACCCAAATACTACCGGCTCCTTAAGACCTAACACATATCCCTCCACATTCTACTCTTATTCCCAAGATTCAGTTCACACTGATCCTTAGAATTCTTATTGTGTTTGCTGACTGGTTCACTCATTTGGCATTAAGTGACTTTCCATTTGTGCCTGTGTTTTCTCTCTAGTGATACTGTGAGTTTCAGGAAGGCAAGGACCTTCTCTATGTTTCTTTGTGTGCATGCTGCAGCTTCTTGGAGCCACAGGTGAGAGCTGGGTGGCAAGTGGACACCAAAAGTGGAATGATCATCCCCACAAGGGGCTCAGCGATCTCTCACTCCAGAGGCACTGGTCTTCCCTATATACCCCACACACATTAGGATAAACATAAGTATCTACCTACAACAGATTTATTCATTTGTTCATTCATTTGTTCATTCATTATATAGTAGCAAATATGCATAGAAAAGACTTGTCAGGATGATCCAAATAATCCTCAGGGTATTGGGTCAGTTTCTCCATTCCCAGCTGCACTGGATGAAATAAGGCTTTAAGACCCCTAGGAGCTTCCAAGGCATGGTAGTCAACACTAACTGGCAACCACGGACAGAGGCAACATGTCAGGCAAGCTACCAGGAGTTTCTTACTCAAGCCAGGGGCCAAACAAGCTGCAATGATTTGGTGATGCCATTCAGGATTCAATGGAGCTGAAGGCTCAAGAGTTTAGAGACAGGATGGAGACCAGAGGAGAGGGACTATAAGATTTTTCTTCAGTAATGTCCCTAACTCTATTCATGCTACTTCACTAATTGGTACTGGGAAAGCTTGTTTTTGTATTTTTGCAGGACTGAAGAGGGTGGACTATGACTGATGCTCTGGGGCTCCTCAGTTGAAGGAAATGGTGCTACCTTGAAAGTGAGATCAATTAATCATCCAATCAATAAACATTTATTAGTACCTCCTATGTACCAGGTACTGTGCTAAATACCGAGGATATAATAAAGAGGCAAAAGACAGTCCCTGCCCTCAAGGAGCTTAAAATTTAACGCAGGAGAACAGCAATGTATTCAAATGAAGCTATATACAAGATAAGTAGGAAATAATTAGCAAAAGGAAAGCACCAGAGTTAAGAGGGGTTGGGGAAAGCTCTTGTAGAAGGTAGGATTTTAGTTGGGACTTAAAAGAGCAGAAGAAAGAGAACTTTCCAGACATGAGAGACAGCCAGAGAAAATAACCAACCAAGGGATGGAGTGTCTTTTTTGTGTAACAGCCAGGAAGATAAAACAAAGATCTTACTAAAAGGCTCTAAATACCAGCTACTTTTCTGTTCTTTGCATGCATTTTAAAAACAATTTTATGTTCCTTTTTACTATGTTAGTGCTTTCAAGGGAACCTATAGAATAAATACCTATAGAATAAATACAGAACTAGAAATCGGTCAAATTAAGATATTCCTAGTAGAGATTATTATTGAGGGCAGGAGCCAAGGAGTGTCAGAACTGAAAAGCCCTCAAAATTGAATTTCATTTGTGTGAGCCCAGAGCTAGGGTTCTGAACTATGGGTCACACAATTAAACTTTTATTACACACTTAATATACGCAATTCACTAGAGTAGACACCAACATAAATAAAATGTAATCCTTGCTCTAAAGGAGTTATACTGTAGTAGATTTACTGTTTTTTATAGAAACATAGTAGAAGCAGGAAATAGAATAGTCCATATTATCTAACCCAGCTGCTTGAATCTCATCAGAACTATTCAGTCTTCTTTTGGGATTGAGGCACCATGGCAAAATCCTTATTGGCAGGATTTACTTTTTCTAAGACAAAATATACATCTATGGCCTGAATGCTTAAGCCTCCCTCAGGACTATTAAATAGAAGGGGCATTACTGTTAGCGATAGAATCAATATTAGTCAAAATCAAAGGTACATGTAACTTTTCAGCTGTCTAGTAGAACAGCCTGGGTAAGTTGATCTATTGGCCCATTCCCAACACCTATAGTTTTTCATCATTACTACTTTATAGCATAATTTAATGTCTGGAAATACTATTCCTCCTTCATGCCTACTTTAAAAAATTATTTCCCCTGAGATTCTAAATAATTTATTCCTCCAAATAAATTTGTGTTGCTATTTTGTCTAGCTTTATAAAGTATTCTTTTTGGTAGTTTGATTGATATAGTATTAAATCTGTAATTAACTTTGGTATTATAGTCACTTTTATTATACTGGCGTGGCCTAGATATGAGCATGGAATGACCCTCCAGTTAATTAAACACTTTCCTTAACTAGTTAGTTATCTCCATTTTACAGATGAGCAAATTTGGGTTTTTATGGATTTAATTTCTCTTTTAAACTTTTCTGGAATTTCTTGTTTATTGTTCCTTGATCTTTTTAGATTTTCCAGGAGTATATTTTATTAGGCATTGGTTCACTTTTATTTATCTTAAAATTCTTAAGAGAGATTTGTAATCTCCTTTAAGATATAATACTCAGGACTTCTGGTTAAGATGGCGGCAGTGTAAGGAGCAGCTGCTCGATCTCTCCTGACCGAAGCATACAGGACTCCTCAAGAGGAAATAAAAACGAGTCCAGAGGAACGAAGGAACCCCACAACAGGGCGCAGCATGGAAGGTACGCAGAATCGGGGCATTTCCACGCTATAAAGGGGTGAAACAACTCTCACTAAAACGCAAGAGGAAGAAGCCCCTCCCTTACCCCCCCACACCGCACACCTCACACAACACGCCAACGCATAAGTGGGAAAACAGGACTGGGGCAACCAGATAATCACTGGCAGCCCCGGGGCTTTTACTTGTGTGCAGCAAGACCAGGGACCCTAGGTGGCTGGGGGCAGCACGGACTTTCCCCCAGCATCCACGTGGGTGAAGGCACCGCCTAGGGCCCGGACAAAGGCCCCTAAAACACAGCCTTTCCCAAGCGCTGAAGGCATCGCCTCAGGTGCGAATAAAGATCTCCAGCCCAAGGACTTTCACTACCTTCTGGGGGGGGGGGTGTGTGTGAAGGCAGGGCCCTAAGAGCATCTGCACAGGCAAAGGCAGTGCCCTAGGCTTGGATATCGATCTCCAGCCCAGGCTTGGACCTCCAGTGAGGACCTGGTGCAGACCAGAGCTTGGCAATGGAAGCAGCCCCAAAGACTGCTGAAGGAACCTCAGGCAGAGGGGCAGACCAGGGTCTACCAGGAGGCCTGACCCCGAGGACAAGGAGACCAGAGCCCCCCGAAGCTTGCAAGGCCCAGATGGACCCTGAGTGTAAAGACAAAGCTGAAAAGGGGCGGGGCTAACAATGGCCAGCAATAAGGAAGTCCAGAAGAAAAAGACAATCAAGAGAAACTCTGGAACACTGGACAACTTCTACACAGAGAAAATCCAGACAACAGAGGAGGGAAAACAAAAATCCAAACCTCCCCCAAAAAATGAAAGCTGGTCACAAGCTATGGAAGAGTTTAAAAATGAAATGTTGAGGAAGATGGAAGAAATCTGGCAAGAAAATAACAGTTTAAAAGGCAGAATTTCGCAATTGGAAAGTGAGACAAGACAACTGAAGACCAAAAATGACCAGATTGAAAAGGAAAACCAAAACATTAGAGCCGAAATCCAAAACATTAAAGCCGAAAACCAAAACATTAAAGCCGAAAACCAGTCCTTAAAGGCTAGAATCGAACATTTAGAAACCAATGATCTCTCAAGACAACAAGAACAAATAAAACAAAGTCAAAAGACTGATAAAATAGAAGGAAACATGAAATATCTCGATGAGAGAGTGACAGACCAAGAAAACCGGTCTAGAAGAGACAACTTGAGAATCATTGGTCTTCCAGAAAAGGCAGAAATTAATAGAAACTTGGACTCCATACTTAAAGAAATTATTCAGCAAAATTGCCCTGAAGTTCTACAACAAGAGGGCAATATAGACATTGAAAGGATCCATAGA
>NC_058131.1:467131274-467145220 GCF_016433145.1 Gracilinanus agilis | reverse complement strand
GCCCAAAGGGCTATAAAAGACTGCCTGCCCTTTGATCCAGCCATACCATTGCTGGGTTTGTACCCCAAACAGATCATAGATAAACAGACTTGTACGAAAATATTTATAGCTGTGCTTTTTGTGGTGGCAACAAACTGGAAAATGACGGGATATCCTTCAATTGGGGAATGGCTGAACAAATTGTGGTATATGCTGGTGATGGAATACTATTGTGCTAAAAGGAATAATAAATTTGAGGAATTCCATGTGAATTGGAGAGACCTCCAGGAAGTGATGCAGAGTGAAAGGAGCAGAGCCAGAAGAACATTGTACACAGAGACTGATATACTATGGTAAAATGAAATGTAATGGGCTCCTGTACCAGCAGCACTGCAATGACACAGGACAGCTCTGAGGGATTTATGGTAAAGATGCTACCCACATTCAGAGGAAGGACTGCAGGAGAGGAAACATATAAGATAAACAATTGCTTGAATGCATGGGCTGAGGCGGACATGAATGGGAAATAGACCCTTAACAAGGACACATGTTACAACCAGTGGAAATGTGCGTTGGCCATGGGTGGGGGGAGAGCGGGGGGTGAAGGGGAAAGTAGGGGCATAAAGTATGTAAACAGATTAAAAACGAATATTAATAAATGTCTAATAAAAAAAAGATATAATACTCATCCTTCATTCTAGTTTTATTATCTTCTTGGTTGATTTATTTGCCTGTGCTCTAGATTTTTACCAACTTTTCCTCCTCTTGAGATCTTTCTTATTTCAGCCTTTCCCCCTTATATTTCCATCCTTCACTTTTTGGATTTCTTTTTATTTGCTTTTAAGTGCAATCCCCAAGCTTAGGGTACAAATCTGCCTTAGACTTCTTCCAAATTGAGAGTTTGCCAGCTTCTAGGGACACAGGAGTAGCACTCACTGGATCTCAGTGCCCTTTCCTTCAGACATGGGGTAGTTATGCACACTGGCCTCCTTTGTCTCTGCTTCCTTTCTTTGGCTGGATTGAATAAGTATTTACTGCATTTTGCAGGGTGCTAGAAACATGGGAATATGTTTTATGCATAATATATGTAGCTGTGTGTATTTTTAAGCTAAGTCTATCACCTACCTCTTTGTCAGGAGATGAGAATCATGACCAGTAGTTATGTTCACCAGAGTTTTCAAGTCTTCCAAAATCCTTGTTTCAGAGTTCTTAAGTCTTTATTTTTATAAAATCGCTACTGTCTAAATTGTCTTCTTGATTCTGCTCATGTAACTTCGCAGCCGTTCATACAAATCTTTTCAAGTTTCTTTGAAACCACCCCTTTCATAATTTCTTATAGCACAATTCATCTGCCACGCCTTGTTCAGCCACTCGCCAACTGTTAAGACACCCCCTAAATTTCCAGTCCTTTGCCATCACAGATAGAGCTATTATAAAATTTTTATACATATGTGTCCTTTACTTCTTGATTTTATATGTGAAGAAGAACCTAGAATTGCTGACTTTATTCTGGCAGCAGCACCACCTAAATTCTCATGTTTGCAACTTTGATGTTATATTTAACTCTTGCCTTTCTTATGGGGGAAAACCACCATGGAGTCTGACTCAGAGAGAGAGGCACACTTCCTGCTTCCCCATTGCATTTGGAATTCTCAAGCCCTTCCTGCTAGGTCTCCTAAATAATAACTAAGTAATCCTCCTCACAACACCTTTCCTAGAATTCTTAAATGTATAAGGATTAATAATAACAGATAAGAGTTTGGTAGGAGGAAGAAAACAGTTTTTAAAAAAATAGACCAAATGTTTCTTTTGTTAATGAAGGGAGTGTGCCTGGCTGGATTCTGCATCACAAAAAAGAGGAAAAACTGATCTTGGAGTATAAACAAAAGAGAGAGCATATCCTTTCACTATGGCAAAGAAGTTGCATTGCAGTTAAAGGCTGATAGCAATAGAAAGCATTATCAGCTAAGGATAGATTTCCATTTTAGAGCAGTTCCTTTCATTTCATGACATTCTAACTACATATCAATGTCTCCGTAACATTAACAGTATGAGTAGTAAAGACCTCCATGAACTGATGCAGAATGAAATAAGCAGAACCAGGAGATCATTATACCCAGTAATAGCAATATTGTATAATGATCAAATGTGACAGACTTTGCTTTTAACAGCAATGCAATGATCCAGAACAATTCTGAGGGACTTATGAAAAAGAATGCTATCTACCCCCAACCCCCCTAAGAGAAAAAAAAGTAGGAATGCAGATGACAGCATACAATTTTCCACTTGCTTATTTGGGTATATGTTTTGGGTTTTTGGTTTTATAAGATAATTCACTTACAAAAATGAATAATGTAGAAATATGTTTTGCGTGATAATACATGTATAACCCAGATTGAATTGCTTGTGAGCTCTGGGAGGGGGAAGGGAAAAAGGGAGGGAGACAATTTGGATCATATAACTTCAAAAAACTTATGTGGAAATTTGTTATTAAAATTAAAAAAAATTATTAAAAAACATTATGAGTTGTCCCAGCTATTCATGATTCCTGGCTACATATGGTCTCTCTCTCTTTTTTTTACATATGGTCTTTACTACACATGCAGTCTCCATATGTGTCTTTTGATCAGATGTTCTCTGCATGCAACTTCTTCTCCATTGGTATTGTAACCTATGGGAAAACAAACTTCTCTATGAATGGGGAGATAATTTCTTATTATTTACTTTGCTATGCTGTTTTATTAAATATATTTTGCCTTGAACAAGGCTATCTAGTTGCTCTAATTAAAGAAAGCACAGTGTGGGCTTATGAATGACAGTCTTGAGCTGCTGATCCACAAAGTACATTGCATATGATGTAACTTTATTTGTCCCAACATTTGAAGGGAGCCTTAGATCCTCCATTTCCAATTTCCTAATCTTACTGATTCTAACACTTCAATATCTCTACAGTCATTTCTTTGTATTCCCACTGCCAACACTGTGGTCCAAGTCCCACTTACTATGTACCTGGTTTATTAAAATAGTTTCCAAATAGGTTTTCCTTCCTCTTTTCTCTCTTCCTTTTAATTTATACTACATTGTGTTGCCAGAACAATTTCTTATATGCATAGCTCTATTTCACAGCTCTGTTTAACATTCTTCAGTGGCTCCTTACTAGCTACCAAGTAAAGTTAAATTTTTTAGCTTGGTATTCAGTGTCTTCCATGTCAGCCCCACTCTACCTTTCTGGATTTATCCTAAATTATTACCCTCAAAGCATTCTACACTCTAGCCATGGAATGGACTATTCTCTTCCTTTAAACCAACTTTGTACTCTCTCACTTCACCAATTTTACTCATACTGCTATTCCTACCTGAAATGTTTGCATTTTCCCTTTTCTTCTGTTCAGTCCTTGCTTCTTCTTTAAAGTCAAATTTAACTTCCATTCCAGATCTACTATTGTCCCAACAATCCTCCCTTTTGGGCTTCATTTAGCATGTTTTTTAGTTCCTCCCTGAAGCACATATCATGTATTATCATTTATTGTAGTTGTTTGTATATATCCCTTATCCCCATCTGAGGGATTCCATGAGGGCAGGAACCATCTTTTCTCTCCTTCAACACCTAAATTATCTTTTCTACACTGTAAATACTTAATAAGTGCTTACTGAATTAATTTTTATGTTATTACTTTCTTAGAGCCTCAGACTACAGATTTTTCTTATTTCTTTTCTCCCGAATTATTGTGGTTTACAGGAAGGAAGTAGTATCATCTGATTTACAGATTGGGAAAGTGAGGGTCAGTAGCAATAGAATCCAGACCTACTGACACCCTCATTTATCTTCTTTAACCACACTTCCACCCACTTGGCAATTGTTTTGCAGGATTAAGTTGTGAACATGCTACAATGATTCTATGGCTTCTTAGGTTCAACTGGCAGGTCCAAGACAAGAAAGTCCCGTGTATAAACATGGTCAAAACCTTGAGACACAAAGAGTGATAGTTCTCTGTCACATATAATTATAAGAGTGAATGTGGATTGAATTACAATCAATCAATCAAGCATCCTTCTTCACTTAGCCCTGATTCTTAACTAGGAGAGAACACTTCTGTTGAATTAATCATTGATAAAAAGCTATAGGCAAGATGCAAAAAGTCTTCAATTAATTTATTACATTAGATGAAATCCATTAGATGAAATGAAATGATATCACACAAGAAGTATGTTCAGATTGGTTTGGGAGACTACATCCCTGTGGGATTTGTGTGAAATAGTAAGCAATTCATAACCCAAGCAGCTTACTGGTAGAAGACTTCCAGCCCGCTGAGCCCCTGAGAAGGAATCACTTGATAGGGTGAGGTTTGGAATGGGAGTAGTCTTTTCTTTACCAGAGGAAGACTTTGTGAACTTTGGAGGATCTTTAGAACAGCTGATAGAGTGATCTAAGGACAAACTAGACATATTGAGGAAAGGCAGCTTTGAGACTCTATCAGGATCTAAACAAGAAGACTAAGTCGTGCTAAAGGAGAACATCATAGTCCTCAAAGGAGAGAAGAACCTCTAATAATTCAGATCTGTGAGTTATCCATTTATCTCATACAATCTGAGGTAAAAGGTAATAACTGATATTCCTATAATAACTGATATTGGATAGTCATGAAAGTTGGCCAACGGCTTCCTATACATTATTTAATTTAAACTTTAGATAGCCTTGAGAAGGAGCTACTATAGTTGTTATCCCCATTTGATAGCTGAGTGAACTAAGGTTTAGAGATTTGCCCATAGTCAATAAGTATCAGAGGCAAAATTGAAATTTAAGTCCTGACTCAAATTCCTACATGTCAATGAGTTATGTATTATTTCTAGAAGCACTATACAGTAGAACCTCATTTTATGAGAACTCAGTACACCTGAATTCAGATATATACTTTAGACAATGAAAAAAAAGGGCAGAAAAATGTAAAATAAAAAAATTTAAATCTATACCATTTTCCCAAGTGGCATAAAGCCTTGCAGCAGTTCACCCAATCATGCTCATTCTCACTCCAAGAAATATTAATGTGAGTCATGACATTGTTTTGTGCCAAACATTAACTCCCACATCAGCCTTTTTCTAGAGTTCTTGCTTGTAACAAGTTGTGTCTGAACAGTGCTTGTCATAGAAATGCTTTTTTGTTTTACTAATGATGTTTTGTTATCAATAATGGCCTCAAAGGAAAGAGTAGAGGCACTGGTAGCACTGCTAAGCCCAAGAAAAATCATAAGGTGCCTAGATATATTCATAGAAGGAATACTTATTAAATAATGGGTTTTCCTATTATGCATGATTTTCAACTTACATGAAGGGTCTTGGGACATATTGGACATGTAAAAAAAGGTCCTACTGTATAACCGTCGCTGATGGGAGTCTTTGAAATTGGAGAAAAAACTGTAACATTATCATTCTTCAATTTCTTTCTGGGTACCATTTTTAAATCTCTGGACCTTTTCTACCATGCCATAGCAATCTTTCATTTGGAAAATTCACTCTGGCCCTGAAGACTCCTCATCCTGGAATTTTCCCCTGCCCCTGTAGGGTATATGAGTGTTCAAGGAGGACTAGCACCTCTAGTGTAAGGATTTTTCAAGCCCTTTTTGGGACTGCTCATTCACCTTTGGTGTCTACTTGTCACTCAACATTCATCTATGGCTCCAAGAAGTTACAACAATCATAGAGGCTACACTCTAGGAAACTGTCTTGGGACTTGGGCTAAATCAGGCTGAGAGTAACTTATGGTCACAAATCTATTGATGAGTTAGAGGGTTGTCTGCCCCAAGCATGTGAAGACTTCTCAGATGTAATAAACAAATGAGAAAGACGTGTTCCCATGGCTATGAAGGTGACTGAAGCAGGCATTGGGGAGAGCTTAGAGCAGTGATGGGCGGTCTTTTGGTGTGTTAAAATTCACCAAAAAAACCAAGCATAACTCAGGTGGTGTGTCACTTTGAGAAAAAAAAACATAATTTCATGATATTTATAGTTTAAATAACAAAAATGTATAATTGTAATTATATGTATAACTATATTTAATAAACCAAAATAGGTAAATTAATATAGGTAGAATTGTCATCTAGAGTGCACAGAGTGTCTACACTACACTACAGCAAATGTTTCATCCTCAGCATGCGGCCCCATACTTCTCTGTATGTGGCCTAGTGTCATAGAAAATGGCTATGCCAGTCAGTGCTGACACACATGTCATAGGTTTGCCATCCCCGGCTTAGAGCCTGGTCAGACACTGATGACTCCAAGGTCATCCACTGCATCTTTGGCCATCACCAATCATACTCACTTTTGTTTTGCCCCTGGATTTTGGTGACTGGAAGAGAAAATGAAGCTGATAACTTTGTACAACTCTGCCTCACTTAAATCCAATTCATGCACAAATCAAGACATCACCCTGAAATTTCATTGGTCCTTTGTGAAAAAGGACAAAAAACAGCAACAACATTTTGCCCTAATAATCCCTTTTTCTAATTAGCTGGTTCTTCCCAGAAGATCAGTCTTAAGGAAAGAGACATCTTTTCTCTCTACGCTCTCTTGAGTTTCTCCTCTCTGTCTTTGTCTCACTACAACTTTCAGCTTTCTTTGGTGTGCCTCCTTCCCCCATTAGAATGTAAACTCCTTAAGGACTGAAACTATCTTTCTTTCTTTCTGATTATATTTGTATTCCCAGTGCCTAGCACAACGTACATGGTAAATCTTTTGGCAATTTATCAGTAGATCTTCATCTACCTGATGCGGACTTCTGGCTGAGGTGCTTGGATCTTTAGGGTCTCTGTTAAGGGTTGGAGCCAAGAAGGGGAGGGAAACAGCCACAGATTCCTGGGATTTTGCCAAAGGAGATTACTAGAGCTGATTACAAAGCTGCTAGCAATCCCTAGAGAGCTGGTGAGCTCTGAACCAGGTGGAATTCATTAAAAGATGCCCCATATTAACAACTAGAGAATACATACCTCAGTGCAAATCTGTTTTCATTCTTGCTTTTTCCTGAGGAAAAAAGATGGCTCTTATAAAGAAAGCCAGCATGGTGGTCAGAGATCAGACCCTTAGAAATGGCCTTGAATAAGCCTTGTTATACAATGAACCTCTTATACAGCGACTACTCTCAGGGAGACAGATCATTGAAAAATGTCAGCTCCTAAAGAGACATTTACAATCATCTAATCAAAATTGCTGGAAATGGTAGAACAAGACCCAGAAAACTAGCTCACCTGGTCCTTTCTCCCTCTTGCTAGTCCTCTTTTTACTACACAGTGCTCTTGTATTGTTATTATTTACTGATTGGCCTTTTTCTTTTCATTCAATAGACTGGGCTTTGGACGTCTGTAATTTTCACTTGACAGAGCTTAAGTAGGATCTTCAACATGCCTGACAGCTGCCAGGTGATGCCAGTATTAGCAATGGGACAACTACTAAAACCTGAGCAAACTGATTAGTTTGCAAAAAGGAGAATTTAGGTCTGACAGAAAAAAATTCTAGCAAGTACTGGAAGGTGGTGGTAGGTTTTCCTTCATTGGAGGTCTTTACATGCAGGCAGAGCAATCACTTGCATGGTATAGCTATGATGATAATAATAATATCAACATTTATATAGTATGGTATCCCATCCACAATGTGGAGGTTAGGGACTGGGCACCCTCATGATCTGGAAAATCTGAATAAAAATTTTTGACCCTCATTTCCTGCTGGAGAAGAAGTCTGAATTTTTTTCTTTTTCTTTTGTGGGGTGTTTATAGCCCCTTCTATGCATTTCTGAGTTTCTAGACTTTTTCTGTGCCATCTGTGCCTTCTGCAAAACTCCCCCCCACCAAAAAATAATTCCTGTTTAATTTCTTATGCTAATCCAAAATATATAGAACCTGCAATGGGCAATGTCCTGATGTGGAAGGGGATACCTGTACTTACTATGCACCAGGCCAGAGAGTGGAGTGGTAGGGTGCAATTAGGTGGTACTGTGGATGGAATGTTGGACCTCTGTCAGGAAGTTCAAATCTGGCCTCAAACACTTCCTAGCTATGTGACCCTAGGCAAGTCACTTAACTCTGTTTGCCTCATCTGTAAAAAGTTTTCTCATCTGTAAAATGAGCTGCAGAAACTGTAAAATGGCAGACCACTCAGGTATCATTTCTTTGCCAAGAAAACCCCAAATGAGGTCATGAAGAATCAAACACAACTGAAATAACTGAATAACAACAGCACGACTTAGCTTTGGTTCTAACTTTTTAATAATGAAGGTTTCTGAGACAGTAATATGGATGGATACATGAAAGAAATATTAACCACTTTAAGTTAATTTCAAAATTGCCTAGAATTGTTTTTGCTTTAATATTGTTGAAATTCTGCTGCTCCTTTAGGAAAAGCCATTTGGAAGACCCAGGGGATTTTTGAATAAAGCCATTTTCTCTTCTTGTGTTGAGTGGATTCATTCAGAAGACATGAATGCCCCTTAAATGGGAGTAAATTGTTATCTCTTCAGGCAAAGATTCCCAAGCTTTGCCTTGGAGCCATAAAGTTTGTAGCAAGTGAGCAACAGCTCTATACACTTACTCCATGTGCTTGAAACAGCTCTACGAAAAGAGGCAAAGATAATCTAAATCACATGGGCCAAATGGCGTAATGTGATTATCTGTGAAGTGAAGACACTGTCAGAAGAAGCCAGAGGGATGGCAATGATACAATAAACCAAGACCTCACTGAGGGGGCCCCATCCTTTTTACATCATTCCACATTTATGCACCAGCAAATGTCCCTGCCTGGTACCTACCCATCATGGGTGCTTGGGACTCTATGTCCCTAGCCCAAGGCCAAGGTTTCTTTATGAGCTGAGGGGTTATTTATGGGGCAGTTGCATCTGGAATAAATGGTAATTTAGTGCTCTGGGACATTCAACACATAGCTCTGAAGTTTGTTTGTTGTTGGACATTTGGGAGTTTATTTTTATTGATGAATTGTTAAGCACAGCAGACAAGTATAAACAAACACACAAACAAACCACCAAACACAATAAATTCCTCAGAAACAATTCAGCAAAGAACACCAACCTCGTTTTCACAACTCCTCTACACAACTTAAAGAGGGCTACAGGTCATTGCATGACCCCAGAGAGCTTAAATGAATCATCTGAGGCAGAATTTCAGTGCAGGTCTTCCCAATTCCAATTTTAACACTCTTATCTAATATATCACCTTGCTTAACAGCTTTCTAATTTTCAACCTTACACTTTGTAATTTGCCATTTGTTGAGAGAAAGAAAAGATGTTGCTTTAACTATGAGAAACTAAGAGGAGCTTTGCCTAATGTAGACTTTTTTTCATTCACCTAGTTGTGATCAGTATGTATGTTATGCTCCTGTGACTGCTTTTTCCCCAGCACTCAGTTGTCTTCCCCTGCTTCTTTGAATTCTTTATATTTATTCTTTCTTATGGTATAGGAACATCCTGTTATATGTTCAGAATGCAGTTTTTTTTCCCAGTTACTGTTCAATCTTTGGGTGTTGTTGTTCAGTTGTGTCCAACTCTTTGTGATCCCTTTTGGCATTTTTTTGTCAAAGATACTGGAGTGCTTTGTCATTTCCTTCTCCAGTTCATTTTATAGATAAAGAAACCACCACATGCATATTGCCCAGAGCCACACAGCTGGGAAGTGTCCAGGTCAAATTCGAACTCAGGAAAATAAGCCTTCCTGATTCCAGACCCAGCACTCTATCCACATTGCACTATCTAGCTGCCTGCCATTTTTGGGACATATTTGTTTTCTTTTCTTTCCTTTTTTTTTGGCTATTAGAAATATAATCTATTTCTATGGATATCTGGGTACAGATAGGTATATTCTTCTTGTCAGTAATATCTTTGGGACATAAACTTAAAAACAGTCCTGTAACTTTTCTTGTATAATTCCAAATTGATTTTCAAAATGACAGGATTGATTTGCAGACAAAAGAAGAAAATAGGCATGCTAATTAATTTTCATTATTTTTGGATTTGCCTCTCTTTTTTCCTACTTCTGTGAACCTTCCCTTATAACAGATTTAAAAAGGAGGAAAAAAGCAGTTCAATAAAACTAATTCATTGACTTTCTGGTAATATATGTAATGTGCCAAAGTCATTGCCTCCCATTTCTATCATGATGAAAGGTGGTATATTTTCTCAGTTATTCTCAGGGGCCAAGCTTGATCATTATAATTATATAGTGTTTAGCTTAGTTTTATTTATGTGGACACAGTCATGTTTTCCCATGCTTTTCTGAATTCTTCATCTTCATTTCAGTACCACAACTCATTTACTCATTCCCCTAATTGACAGGTTTTTTCCTCTAGTTCTTTGCTACCATAAAAGCACTACTAGGACTATTTTGGTGAACATGGAACTTTTCTTCAGCTGTGACCTCACTGGGATATATGCCTCATGGTGGAATCTCTAGGTTAAAGGATAGCAGTATTTATTCATTTCTTTCAAAGCATAATTTAAAATTGCTTTCCAAAATGGTTGTTCCAATTTATATCTTCATCATCGGTGAATTTGTGTTCCTTTTTTTCCATAATCTCTCTAAAACAGTAGTTCTTTAATTTGTAATTATTGTTAATTTCCTGGGTTTTATTTATTTTTTAAAATCTTTATCTTCCATCTTAGAATCAGTTCTGTGTATTGGTTCAAAGGCAGAAGAGTGGTAAAAGGGTAGGCAATTAGGGTTGTGACATGCCCAGGTCACACAGCTAGGAAGAGTTTGAGGCCATATTTGAACCCAGGACCTCCCATCTCTGGGCCTGTTTTCTCTCAATCCACTGAGTCACCAAGCTTCCCCAATTTACTGGGTTTTAGATGAAGTATCAGAGTTGTTTTCCTTTGCATTTCTCCTCCTATTATGGATTTGGCACTTTCACATGGTTGTTAATCATTAGTAGTTCTTCTTTAGAGAATATTTTCTTCAAATCTTTTGGCTACATTCCTTTGCAGAACAGCTGGACTAATCAGCAACTCTACCAACATATTAGTGTGCCTATTTTCCTACAGTTCTTCTAACCTTGGATTTTTACATCTTTTCTTATTTTTGTCAATTCGATGAAGGTAAGATGATATTTCAGAGTTTTAATTTTCATATTGAATGCTTTGTCAAATGGTTTAATTCAGTGTAACCAACAATGATTAATTGCCTAAATGCTTTCCTATGTACTGGGGATATGAAGATAAAACAACCCATGCTATCAAGGAGCTTATGTTTCACTGGGAAGGTAAAAAATGTATACAGAGAAGTAAATATGAAGTATTGTGATATACAAAATAATTTTAAAAAGGAAAAGATGCTAACAAAGGTCAGTTAGGAAGCTCTGCAAAGAACAAGGCAAGCTAAGCTTTGAAGGAAGCTAGGGCTTGAAGCAGGGAGAGGTAAGGGGGCAGGATCTATAGTTGTGTACTAGGATCACAGATCTAGAGTGGAAGGGACTTCATAGATTACTTAGTCCCACCCTCACATTCTAAAGATGACAAAATTGAAAATGAGTAAGATTAAGTGACACAGATAATGTATCAGAGATCAGCCAACATTTACTAAGTACTAAATAAATGCCATCCATGAGCAGCTAGATGTTACAATGGATAGAGCACCAGGTTTGGAATCAGGATGACCTGAGTTCAAATATGATCTCAGAGACTTCCTAGCTATGTGACTCTGGGTGAGTTATTTAACCCTGTTTGCCTCAGTTTCCTCATCTGTAAAATGAACTGGAGAAGGAAATGGCAAACCACTCCAGTATCTTTTCTTTGTCAAAAAAACCCCAAAGGGGTTACAAAGAGTCAGACATGATTGAAATGACCAAACAACAACATTGTGCTAAGCACTGGGGATACAAATATAACTGGTGGCTCAAAGTCCATTTGCAGGGATTTCTCTTTTAGGGGATCAATTACTCAGAAATTATACATTTATAAGAGATGGAGTTAGTGAGAATTTGGGAGAAGAGAGATTCTCCTCTCTCAGTCCACTTTTCTCAGTCTTTCTCTTCCTTTATGGACCTGAAGGAAATCTGGAACTCCATGCCTATTCTATTAAAATAGGAAACCAGAAGATCAAGACATTTCCTCTCCCAAGCTGCCACTGTCTCTCTTCTTATGAAAGCATGGAGCACTGAGTAGTCTATCTCCATCAGTAAGAAGAGTCTCATGTGAATAAGCTTTGAGACGTGGGTTATACAAAGAAAGGATACAGGTAGCCTCAAATCTCAAAGAACTCTCGGACAAAAGAGGTGGAATTTAAACTTCTCACTTGAAATTAGCAATCTAACTCATTTCTCCTTTACACTCAATGTCATATAGCTATTAAATGGAAACTTTCTCCTTCAAACACGTTTCATATTTCCCCACTCTTCACAAAGGCTTAAAGTAACTAGTGACTGAACAGAAAATCCAGACAGTCTTGAAGTTGCATTATTTCATGAACTGAGTAATTTGGAAGGTCTGCAGATTGATTTTAGTATTGCATATTTAAAGAACAGAGCCTCTGAGGTACTATTAAGCCTGTAGAATATCTTGAATAATGTTTTATCTGTTAAAAACCCCAGCTACTTAAAGTGTCTGTTCAATGAATAAAATGTCTCAAAGAATTCTAAAAAACAACAAAAAAAAAAAGGTCTCCTGACAGTTTGACTGGGGAAAAAAGAATGAATAAAGGAGAACAATATGGAATATGAATGGAAAAATCGGTGCAAACTTATGTGTAAATTTGTTGCTGGAATAAAGTAAAGATAAAAATTTTTTAAATGTATTATTTGATCCTCCACAAGAACCCTGTACTGTAGGTGCTATTCTTATCTTCATTTTATGGTTGAAAAAACTGCTCCAGGAAGAGGTTAAGAGCCTTGCCCAGGGTTACCCTGATCCTAAGTATCTGAGGCCAGATTTTAACTCATGTCTTCCTGACTCCAGGTCCAAAAGTTTTTCCACGACACTACCAGCTGCCTCTATTGCTAGCCAAATTAGGTCAAGTGTCATAGTCTTCTTCGCTGTTTAAAAACATTTTAAGCAAAGTATATGCTTGAATATGTCCCAAAGTTTAAAGGATACATTAACTTTTTAATTCCTATGTTTAGACTTCTATCTTTGGCTGTACATTGTTAATGTGTCTAAAATATGAGGTTTTCATGTGACAGATTTTTTGATGGTAAGCCATCTTGCCAAAATACAGTTTTAAACACTTTATAAACAAGCAGCAGTCCCTGTTCTCTATTTTTAAAAAGGGTGACACATTGAGATTGAGAATAATGGGATTTAGAGCTGACAAGAGATCATCTATCTAGTTCAACCCCCTCATTTTACAGATGAAGGAACTGAGGTCCAGAGAATTAAAGTTCCTGATTCACGGTCATAAATATCCTGATTAGCAGATCAATTAGGGAATTGGTGGAACCCAAGTTTTTCAACTTACCATTTAATTTTCTTTCCCTTTCACCATTCACAGGATCCAATTGCAACAGTGGCATTTCTATTTTTATTCTCTGATCTTTCACCTGGTTCTCAGAATAAGGTGTTACAACACAGCGCAATCAGAGGAACTAATGATGAAGGCACAATTTTCCTCTGATAGTGATGTAAAAAGGGAGATCAACTGATTTGCTGACTTATTGCTTACACAGAAAACATATTCCAGGTAGAAGGATGTTGGTTCATTATAACTGACTCTATTTTGTTCAATTGCACATGTTTATTTTTTTTTTGTTCTTCCCATGTCATGACAATCTTTTTTTTAACATTTATTAATATTCATTTTTAACATGGTTACATGATTCATGCTCCACCTTTCCCCTTCAACCTCCCCCCCCCCCCGCACCCCCGCCACCCATGGCCGATGCGCATTTCCACTAGTTTTGTCATGTGTCCTTGATCAAGACCAATTTCCAAATTGTTGGTAGTTGCATTGGTGTGGTAGTTTCGAGTCCACACCCTCAATCA
>NC_058131.1:467094149-467126403 GCF_016433145.1 Gracilinanus agilis | reverse complement strand
TGTTCAATTTGCTTATCAGTTCATTTGGTTTCTGAGCCTCACTTTCCAATTGCAAGATTCTACCTTTTAAACTGTTATTTTCTTGCCAGATCTCTTCCATTTTCCTCAAAATCTCAGTTTTGAACTCTTCCATAGCTTGTGAGGAGTTTTCCTTATTTGAGGAGGGTCTGGATGCTTGTTTGTTCTCCTCCTCTGTTTGCTTGGTTGTCTGGATTTTCTCTGTGTAAAAGCTGTGGAGTGTTAAAGACTTCTTTTTCTTGTTGTTATTCTTTCTCTTCTGAACTTCCTGAGACTGAGTAGCCATCATTAGCCCAGCAGCTTCTCAGATTTATCCTCGCGCTCAGTGTCTGTCTGCGATCTATTGGCTCCTGAGGTCTGAGTTCTGGTTTTTTCCAAGGTCAAGCCCCCTGGTGGACCCCCTTTCTTGATCCTCTGCTGGAGGTTTCTTTACAAGTCTCAGGGCGCTGCTTCCACAGTCGTATACCCGTCCACACTGGTTCCCCACTTAGGCTTTAGTTCCTGGCTGTGTCTGCCTCTACCCACGCCTCCACAGTGCCTGCGCTCTGCTCAGCCTGCACTCTGCGCCCTGCGTCCTGCCCCCGCGCTCAGATTTCGCCTGCGTTTTTTGGCTTAATGGGGTCCTAAGTCTTGCTGCTCTCAGGAACAGGCCCCAGAGCTGCCAATGACTCGATGGGTGCCCCAAACTTGCTCTATTTCTTTTTAGCTGGCTTCGGAGCTATAGATGAGTGTGGAGGGGGTGGGGGTGGGGTGGTTGCTCAGCCCGCGATTTAGTGAGAGCTGTTTCACCCCTTTATAGCATGGAAATGCCTCGATTCCACGTACCTTCCACGCTGTGCCCTGTTATGGGGGGTCCTCCCTTCGTCTGGACTTGTTTTTATGTCCCCTTGAGGAGTTTTGTGTGTTTCGGTCAGGAGAGGTTAAGAGCTGCTTCTTACTCTGCCGCCATCTTAACCCGGAACCCATCCATCATTTCAATTGCACATGTTTATTGATGGTCATTCTCTCCCTTGCCAGACTTATCACAATATTGTTACACTTGATAATGAGATGGCTTGCTCTGGGATGGGAAAAGAAGATCCTTTGAAATAGTCTGGTTTTTACCTTTTTTATCTTTTACTGCCTCCCTTTTCCCATAAAGGTCCAAATAGCAAATCGGTTGCCAAATCTTGCTATTGCTAGGGTCTAGCCTCTGATATCTTTGGCAGAGTATGGTTAGGTTTTTTTGTGCTCAAATACGACCAAATGACATCATTTGTACAGTGTATCTGAAGAATGGGCACAAAAAGCCCGTATGGAGATTTCTCTAAATTTGTGCATATCATGTTTCATTCTGTTTTGCTCATAGAGCATAGCACCTTCTCTGAAGGAGGCAAGCCATGCTGGACAGTCCTGTGTTAGTTTCTCCAGTATCTCACAATTGATACAAAAGTTCTTCAGAGAGACTTTCAGAGTATTCTTGTATCATTTCTTCTGACTCCCTATTTGAGCACTTGCCTTGTGGGAGTTTTCAGTAAAATAATTTTTTAGGCAAACAAAACACTGGGCATTCAAACAACTTGGCCAGCCCATCAGAGTTGAGCTCTCTGTAGGAGAGACTTCAGCTTGAGAAAGGATCTTACTGTCTAGTACCCATCTTGTCAGGTGATCTTCAGAATCTTCCCAAGACAATTCAAATGAAGGAAATTCTATTTTCTGGCATGGTACTGGTTCACTGTTCAGGTTTCACAGGCACACAATAATTAGATCAGCACTATAGACCTTCAGTTTGGCACAGAGAAATCCATTGGTATAGAGAAGAACCTCCCCCTGTCCCCCACCGCTACCACCAATGTTGACCAGTACTTTGTAACTTTTAGAGAATTGTCAAAGTACTGAGAATTGAAGTGACTTGCCCAGATTATGTGTAAACTGGTACATGTCAAAGTAGAATTTGACGATCTTTCTGGCTTGCTTCTGTCCTCTCTATTGTACTATTCTGTCTCCAAGCATGAACATATTTCTTTTTAAATGAGAAAGCTTATCTATTTTCTCCTTATATTTTCATTTCTTCCATCCAACTCAATCTTTCTACTCTCAGAGCTACCAATTTAGTTCAGATCTTACTTACCTACTTTGATAGCTTCAGTTCTCTCACCACTTCAACCCATTTTACACATTGATGTTAAGCTAACTTTCCTCAAGCACAGAAATGACTCCCTTTCTCAACCAATTCCACTGGCTTTCTTTTGTCTCTAGCATAAGAGACAACTCTTTAATTTAGCTTTTAAAGCTCTTCCCAACAAGTCTTTGTTCTATCTTTTATAGCTCCACCAGACACAATTCTCCTTGCACTCTGCAATCCTACCAAACTGGCCTTCTGGGGATTGGTCAATGAGTCATGGAAACAGATTTCTGGAAGTACAGAATGGTGCCTGGGGTAAGGGTAGGCTCAGAACATGCAGAGGTCTTCTATGATTGTTTACTGAATAGTGAAGAAAAGCCTATTTAGATTGGCTACTGAATCAAAATTGAGTATGGATCAAAAAGGAATTCACAGCCAAAGAGACGTCTCCCTTTTTTGGAGGCAATAGAGATACTATTGGTAGTGAGCCATTGGGTGGGGGAAAGGCTTCTCTTGGTCAGTTGCCATGAAGCCTACAATGGATGAAACTTCTGTTTTTCAGTCATGTTTCTATATTTTCTAATCTTATGTTGAAGGAATATTGTAGACAAAATGACTCAGAAAGTTGGAAAGGTAGGAAGAGATACTAGAACTGATGGCAGTCCATGATAGAGGCTGCCATTATGTCAACAGGCAAGCCTAGTGAGACACCACAGCCCTGAAAAGAAGAGATAGACGTGTATGACCCAGCCCAGCAATCATTTAACCTTGTAGCCAGAATAACTAGTACAGTGAGCATGCCATACCCAGAAATGGACTCATAAGGGCCAGATGTTTGGTAACAACCACTTTAAGAATGAGCCTACTCTTCTCAGAGCCTGAAGTATAGAAGGGAGAATGTTTAATTCAGGAGGATGTTAATCCATTTAATCTTATTATATCTTTTTTTGAAAATAGCCCTTTGTAAGGTTATTTTAGGGCAATTAGGTGGTGTTGGGAAGACTCATCTTTCTGAGTTTAAACCTGACCTCAAGACACTTACTAACTGTATGACCCCACACAAGTCATTTAACTCCGCTTGCTTCAATTTCCTCATCTATAAAATGATCTGGAGAAGGAAATGGCAAACCATTCCAGTATTTTGCTAAGAAAACACCAGATAATGGTACAAAGAGTTGGACATGATTGAATTATCAAAGGATAACTGATATTGCTGATCAATGTCCAATATCGAATTGTTATTATATTGGGCATTAATCTTCAGCAGCTGATATTGGTAGGAGACACAAACTAGAATAGGATATTCAACTGATTGAATTAGAAGGAACCCACTGTTCCTCAGGGGTATCTCTAAAATCCTGTTGTAGAAGTGTAGCAAGTATGCTCCAGGAACTGACCTGCTACAATGCATGTGGGTTGGGACAAAAAATCCAGAATCTCTCTCTCTCTCTCTCTCTCTCTTTCTCTCTCTCTCTCTCTCTCTCTATCTCTCTGTCTCTTCTCTTTCCTTACCCCCTCCCCCCCATCTCTCTGTGTCTCTCTGTATCTCTCTGTGTCTTTTTGTGTCTTTCTGTGTCTGTCTGTCTGTCTCCCCACCCACCTCCATACATCCGTATATGTAAATATATTTATTAGCTTTGTGTTTATGCTATATACATTTTAATATGAGCTTGTTGCCTTCCCCATTAGACTATAAGATCCTTGTAAACTGGTGATTTTTTCATTTTTTGGACTTGTATCCAAAGCACCTGAGGTGACTTTCCCAGAAGGAATATAGTCAGTATGTTTCAGTGTATTATTTGAACCCAGGTCTTCCAACTTTGAAGCTAGCTTTCTACTCACTATGCCAGGTTGCCTTTTAGTGTTAACACATATATACATACACATTTGAACCTTTAGAGAAGCCTATATGTTCCTTTCCTCTTATTTCTACCAAAGGCATTTTTTTTAAACCCTTACTTTTCATCTTAGGGTCAATACTAAGTATTGGTTCCAAGGCAGAAGAATGATAAGAGCTAGACAATTGGGAATAAGTGACTTGCCCAGGATCACACAGGTAGGAAACATCTGAAGTCAGATTTGAACCCAGGACCTCCCATTTCTAGGCCTGACTCTCAATCTGCTGAGCCACTTAGCTGCCTTCAAAGGCATTCTTGATATATACGTAGATTATCCTTCTAAAGACAGAAATGGAAAAACAGTCATGTGGGTTGGTGGTTTATATGAGAGGAAGCTTTTCCCTTTTTTTTTTTTAAACCCTTAACTTTCTGTGTATTGATTTTTTTTTTTATAGGTGGAAGATTGGCAAGGGTAGGCAATGGGGGTCAAGTGACTTGCCCAGGGTCACACAGCTGGGAAGTGTCTGAGGCCAGATTTGAACCTAGGACCTCCCGTCTCTAGGCCTGACTCTCAGTCCACTGAGCTACCCAGCTGCCCTAGCTTTTCCCTTTTTTTAGGTAGCTTACACATTAATCTTGCAATGGCTTCTTTATCATGTGGTTTAAGCACTGATTTTTTCTGTATTTCTTTAGTCAGGCCTAGAGTTATTTCATCTTATTAAAGTGTCATTTTCACTTCTTTACCCAATTTTATGGAATTGCCGAATGTTGGAGCTGGAAAAGACCTTTGGAAAGGTTTGTTCAGGCATAGAAACAGTGGGAATGGAAAGTCTTGCTAGGAGAGGTAGAGTGAAGTCATGGGTTGAAATCTTGCTTTAGAAATTTACTGAGTGTGTGACCTTGAGCAAATGACTTAAATATTCTGGACTTGGTATTCTTATCTGTAAAACGAGGAAGCTGGACTCAATGGTTTCTAATGTCCCTTCTAACTCTAAATTTATGATCTTATGATTCTATGACTATACAAGCCAGCTTAGCCAGTGGTCACAAATGCATGACCTTTCCCACAATTGTGGCTATTGTACTTAAACCAGGATCATTCTGGGAATTTTCCTGGAAATATTTTGAGTCATTGGTCAGAGGATTTAAACAAACAGTTTTCAAAAGAATAGCAAAGTATTGACAACCATATGAAAACATGCTCCAAGACACTAATAAAGGAGAAATGCAAATTAAAATAAGCTTTAATTTATGCAAACTTGTGAAGATGATCAAAAAAAGTTGACATTGTCAGGTTAGCTACACTATTGGCAGAGCTATAAATTTGTCCAGTCTGGAAAACAACTTGAAATTATGCAATAAAAAGGATTTGTCATTTAATTTCCATTTGTCTCAGTTTCCTCACTTATAAATTGGGGGAAATAATAATGCCATCTCTCATGGTTGTTTTGAGGATTAAATGAGATAATAATTGTAAAGTTCTTAGCACAGAGATGAACACATAGTAAATCCTATAGAAATCATATTATTATTATTTATTCTTTATACCTTTTAGTCTTTCGATCCTACTACTGGCTATAGACCCCCTACAGAGGTTTTAAAGAAATATATATATGTATATATAATATCACATCTTATATATAATATAAACATATGTAAATATACATAATATTTATAATCTACTACATATATAATATAAACATATATATAAATTCATAGAAAATAATTGATAACAAAATATGTGCCTGCCAACTGGGGAATTGGGGATTACTAATTTTCATAATGAATGACAAATGTAAGGAATTCAGAAAAGCATGGAAAGATCTATATGTCCTGACATACTGAAATGAGGGGAACCAGATAAATTTTCAAAATGACTGCAGCAATATAGATGTGTGTGTGTGTGTGTGTGTGTGTGTGTGTGTGTGTGTGTGTGTGTAGAATCACTAAAAGGAAGGAGACTCTAATTAGCCAAAAAACCAATAATGCTTTCAGAGAACAGATAATGAAATACCCCATCTCTTGGCAGAGAGATATGTACCAAGAAGGCAGAATGTTGAAGATGCTGTCAGATATTTTTATGCCATCCCTGGATATGTTGTTTTCAGTTGTCTTTGTTTGCTATGAGGGATGGTCTCATTCTGTAGTAGGAGAGCAGCATATGCTGAAATGAATGTGATATGAAAACCAAAAGGCACCAATGCTATTTTTTTAAAAATAGAAAGGTCTGGGTCAAAGCAAAGCACATATTTCTTTATTTCTCACTTGTCACTTGCCAATCTCTTTGGAAGTCTCTGCCCAAGAAGGTAGTGGCCCACAAGAGGCTACAGAAGGAGTGTAGAGTGAAAGGGAGGAGACAATGAGGTGTCCACCTCTGTTTTATCCCCAGACCAGGAATAAAAGTCTTTTCCCTTTCTGCATATCTCTAGCACATCTGTCTATATAGGTCCACTTATGTAGTGCAGGGAATTCTGCTCATTTCTAGATGCCATTTGTTTTCCAATTGGTTCTGGAAGAAGCAATAAGACTATAATGTGTGATTTTAATTCTGTGTCATGATGCTGGACTAATGCACTTAACTAATTTTCAATATGTTTAATGGGACCCTTTCAGCCACCCATCATGAGTTAATAACAAACCAGGAACCATTATTTGAGAATCTGAGGCAGAGACAGAAATAGACAGAGAGAGAGATACAGGGACAGAGACACACAGAAACAGACACTGTGACAGGGACATGGGCAGAGAAGGGAAGGGTTAGAAGGAAGAAAGAAAAATAAAGAAAGACAGAGAGAAAGATAAATGCAGAGAGAGAAAGAAAAAAGAGAGAAAGGAAAGAAGGATGAGTGGAAGAAAGAGTAAAAGAAAAAGAGAAAGAAAAAGTGAAAGAAAGGAAGAAAAGAAGAACAAAAGAAAGAAAGAAAAAGGAAGGAAGAAAGAGAAGGAGAGAGGGAGGAAGGAAGGGAAAAAGGAAGGAAGAGGAGGGAGGAATGAAAGGAAGGCAAGAAAGGAAAGGAAAAAGGAAGAAAGAGAGAAAGAAAGAAAAGCATAGAAAGAGAGAAGGAGAAGAACAAATGCTGGCTTCCTGGGGTTTCTCTTCCTGGCAGTAAAATTTCTCTCCACCCTGAAGGATTGTTACAAATGGTACTATTACAACTGATTTAAGATGAAAACAGCAGGGAACCAATACTCTGGCAGCTGAAGGTTCCATATAAGCTCATTCCTCAACCAGGCACCTTCCTTGTTTTCCAGTTTAGAAAGTAGACATCTGCTTTAAGAAGTTTTCCCTCAGAGGAGGTTGTTGTTGCTGCTTTTCTCTTTCCCTAGTGTCTTCAAGAAAATGGGAACTCCAAAAAGCTCATCAAGATGTCCACACCCCTGCCAGATACTGCCTCTGGGACCCCTCAATTCTAGGCTTGGCCTGAGCTCTCTTTTCCCAAATTAAACCCAATTTCTCTTCTTTATTTGGCCAGTTGCTATGGCATTAACTTTCTGGCCAGTGGTAGATGTTGAGATGTCTTTTTCCAAAAGTGACACCTTCCCCTTGCTCTCTGATCTAACTAGCAGCAGGCAAGGGAGAGGCCAAGCCAGAACTAGCTTAACAGGGCCAGACACGCAGGATGCATTTTCACTGTCTCCTATAAAATTTCCTGGCTGCTGCTCACTTGTCAGATTTCTAGGCAATGAACAACATTTCAGACCCGTGTTTCAGGGGCTGCCTCTTCCTGGCTCTGCTTTGGGAAAGGAAATGCTCCTGATGATTAGTCTTCCAGTGTCTAGGAATTCAAGCTGCACCCTTCACTGTCACTCCTGACATTCCTGAATTCAGTCAGGATTTACTCTGAGTGTAGGTGCTGAGGAGAAAGAAGAAAAAGACCCAACCCACTGAGTCTCTAGGCTAGGTGTAGACAAGACATATGCTCTTGAGAAATTCAATGGCAATACAAGTATGTATCATATATTGCCAAATAAGTGGTTATAATGAATGGCTGGCTGCTATTTATATGGTGCTTTTGCTATTTGAATGATTCACATTTATATAATGTTTTCAGGTTTATAGAGTGCTTTCCTCACAACAGCTACATTAGGTAGGGAGTATGATTTTTGAGTTGCATTTTACAGCAATGGAAATGGAGGCTTACATGTCCCACAGAGACAGAAACAATTTTGATGATAATAGTGATAGCTAGTATTGCTATAACACTTTAAGGTTTGCAAAACACTTTGAAAATATTATTTTATTTTATCCTCACAACAACCCTGAGATGTAGGTGCTTTTATCATCCCCACTTTATAGATGAGAAAAAATGAGGTAAACAGAGGTGACGCTAGTAATAATCTAAGGCTGGATTTGAAGTCAGTTCTTCCTGAATCAATCTATTGCTCCGACTTTCTGCTTATGGAAAACTATCAGGTATGATGTCTAGGGAGAAAAAGATGGATTTTTACTGGACAGAGAACACAAAGAGGTTCCCTATCCTTCACATACCTGTGGGAACCTGGGGTTCAAGGCTCACAAAGAGAATTTGTCTGTGGTCTTATGGGTAGCAGTAGCAAAGCCAATTTCTCACCTTTATTTGGCCAGTTGCTATGGCATTAATGGTTCCAAATTTCAATGTGTTGGATAAAGATGGGCACAAGTGCTAGAAGAGTTCAAAGAAGGGGAAAAACCCTCACTATCTTTCCTTTCTGAAACCCCTTCACCAGCTAGGGGCACTGGGAAATTTTTGGCATGGCAGTCTCAGGAAAGGGAAGTTTCAACTGTTTAGACAGTGTCCTGATATGACCACAGCCTATAGGTAACACAGTAGATAGAGCACTGAGCCTAGCATCAGGAAGACCCGAGTTCATCAGACACTTATGTTACCCTGTGTCTCAATTTCCGCAAATGTAATGTTGTTTTGAGGACCAAATGAGATGGTATTTGTAAAGCACTTAGGACAGTGCCTGGCACATAGAAATAAATG
This sequence comes from Gracilinanus agilis, assembly GCF_016433145.1. Lineage (NCBI taxonomy): Eukaryota > Metazoa > Chordata > Mammalia > Didelphimorphia > Didelphidae > Gracilinanus > Gracilinanus agilis. The sequence goes on along the minus strand of NC_058131.1, from coordinate 467,117,476 downwards.
TTTAATACATTTTTGGCTTTTTTGCCTCCTTAGAAAGAAATGGAAGGGAATGTTGATGACTCTAATAATAATGATGATGATGATGATGATGATGATGATGATGATGATGATGAAGTATCACCTTTTCTAAGTTCAAATTGGGCAAAGTCAGTAAACAAACCACGGTCAGAGAACTTTGGACTTGAAGTCAGGAGTGAAAAGAGTTTGGAGAACTGAAAACAGCACTTGCCAACAAAACCTGCTAGTCACATACCATGGAGCTCTTTGGCATCACTCTCTTATAATCACAAAGCATGTTTCATCATCCCAGATCCTTCATCTTGGCTTAACAAATCCATTTCTTGGGTTGTTACCTCTTCGTGAATCTGATATCCCTAAGATACTTACATTCCTATCAGATCCCACTCACCTGCCCTCTTTGTTCTCTGGTATGGCTGGAGAATGATTGATGGAGACAGTGAATGCTGACGATAAGTAGGATATAGCAGGCGGCGATAACCTGGGAAGATATTCCAGCTGAGAAACACAGCATAAGAAAAGGCATGGAGGTGGGAAAAAGCTAGGTGTGTTTTAGGAACAGTGAGCAGCCTAGTCTGGCTGGAACAGAAAACTCGTTTAGGGGATAGGAAAGGATGAGCCTATATTGGGGAGGGTTTTGACCCCCTAAAATCTATGGACCCCTTGAAGGTCTGAGAATCCCAGATTAAGAATCCCTAGGCAAGGAGAAATTCTTTGGATGTGTTGGACAGATTCTCTGTGCAGGATCTAGGGAAGCAGATAGACAAGACATCCAGAATTAACAGGCAAAAAAAAAAAAATAGGTTGTGACTTCTACCAATGGAAGGAATATATACACTGATGAGATTCTTATTCCATCAAGGAAGCCACATGCAAAAATGGCCTAGGAATATGTATTCAGGTATGTGTCAACTACAATTTTCTTTTTGGAGATTAGAAGCCTGAAGAGAAAAATGAGCTCAAGTTAATAGAATAGAGTTAGAAAGGATCTTGGAGAATATTTAGTCCAGTCACAAGGAACAACTAGGTGTCTCATTGGATAGAATGCTGGACCTGGAGTCAGAAAGTCCTGAGTTCAAATCTGACCCCAGACACTTATTAACCTTGTTACCCTGGGCAAGTCACTTAACTTTGATTCAGTTTCTCCAACTGTAAAACCAGCTGGAGAAGGAAATGGCAAACCACTCTAATAGCTTTGCCAAGAAAACTCCAAATGGGGGTCATGAAGAATCAGACACAACTGAACAAAGGTCAGTCACCTCTTTTTACAGTTAAAGAAGTTGGGGCCCAGAGTTCCAAATACTTGGGCAAAGGCTATGGCACACAAGGAGTAGAGACCAAAAGACTAGAGGAAAAACTTAGAATTTCCTTCCTCTTTCTGGAAATTGCTTCTACTTTGACAGTCTCTTTTTCCATTTCTAAAACTACAATTCCCAAAAGGTTCCTTTGTTTTTTCTTTTAAGGTTCCCACCCAGGTCTCACTAACTACACATCTACAGTGCAATTACATTTTGGTTTCTGTGACCCCTTTCTAGACCTGGAAGATGGGAGTAGGGGGAAGGAGGGGCAGGCAGGGATGCATTGCTGGCATGCAAAAACTTAAATTAGAATGAGAAAATTGGGCATGCTGCTTCGAAAAGGTTGCCAACCTCTGGCACAGCATGATCCCATGATCGCCCTGTGGCCACTCAGTGATGATATAGCACTGGTATGCCAGGACTTGCACCCCGTAATCACTTCAATTCCCCACAGTATTGTACTCAAACCCACACTAATGATAGTGCCCAGGGCCAAAATAGGTCCCAGAGTGAAAGTATGGAATCCTGTTGTCTTCTGTTGGCTAATTAGGCTACTTCAGAGCCACAGGGAGAGGAGAACTACTGTAATAGTCCTTAATGGTTGCTTTTGTAAAGCAGTTTACAAATATTAGTTGAATAATTCCCATTACACCAAACTCTCCCCCCCCCCCCCATTCTCTCCAAGTGCCCTTCTCATTTTCTGTGGAAGAATCAAGATATGGAGAGGTCAAGTGACTCTTTGGAGACCATGGGAGAGTGTCAAGGTCAGAATTGAGGTTAGGAGACCAGAATCTTCACTTCTTGGTCAAGTCTCCCAGTCCTTCTGGGCCCCATAGCACCCCTATCAAAACCCCTGTTAGTCACATAGCAACTAATCCCTCCAAACAGCATTTGTAGGAGCAATTACCGTAATTACCCTTTATGTGATAGCTCCTTGCAGAGTTGCTTCTGAGAATCAGGGGAAGCCCCTGGAGTTCTGGAGGAAGAGATCAGCTGCTCTCCTGCTGCTGCTTCTGGAACAGAGCAGGAGCCAAGTATGGTGGACCAGAGTTGATGCCCAATGACCATTCTCTTTACTGCCAAGTTCTTCTTGTTCCTTTAGTGTTCTCCCTTCCCTTTCTGGTGTTATATAGGAAGGATGATAAATCACCTTCACTGGGGGTTTCTTTAGACCTCCCACCCATGCAGCACAAGCAGTAGCTTAGTTGGGAGACATACATATGCTCCAGAGCCCAGTTTGAGCTTGGAACCAGGCCCACAGTTCTCCTCTACTTAGGAGTGGACTTAATTGTCTTTCCATTTGATTTGCCGCCGGCTGCCTGCTATGGCAGCAGCTGTGAAGAGAGTGATGGATACTTTCAGCTTGTTCAGCAAACAAGGCTGACATCTGGGAGGGATGCGTGGAGGTGGGAAATGAAAGCCGGTTTGTAAATAAACAAGGGCAGAGTCAATGAGACCCTGGGACCTCTCTCCTGCTGCTGTTTTCCGGGCTCCTTATGGAGGGGAGATATAGAGGTTCTCCTCTGGAGCACTGCTGGGGGAGGGTGGGTTATTGTTTTTGGATTTCTCCAAGATGAACTCCAGATGATTTTCCACGGCCTGATTTCACAGCACATTTGCTCCATCTGAACAGTCACTCTGTACAACTGTTGGCATTCTGTTCTCTCACCTATCCAGTATGCCCTGATCAGGACACAACAATTTTGTTTTCTTTGTGGTTTGGTTTGGCCCAATCTGTGTAGTTTGGATTTGGGTATAGGCAAGATTAAGGAAACTCAGTTCATTCAGGTTTGGGTAGCCCTAAACCAACTGACCACAAAATATCAGAGAAAAGAGAGCCACCACATTCTATAAACTTTCATAGGGTCAGCTTTAAATAAAAGACAAAAGCAAATGATTTTCTTAAATTTCTATTAGTTCTCTGCTTCATCAGAAGGCCATCATTGCGCACTCGCCAATTCAGATTACTCCTCCAAATTTATATTTACATATTTGCACTTCTAGAATGGGTTCCAATTAGGCTACTACCCAAGGTTCTAGGCATAAGTATTTATCAAGGACCTACTGTGTACCAGATATTGTGCACATTATATAGCTCACTCATTTGATCCTTATAATAACCCCATGCAGTAGGTGAAATTACGGTCCTTGTTTTATAGTTAAGGAAAATGGAGCAGAGATTAAATGATTTGCTCGGGGCCACACAGTTAGTGTCTGAAACTAAATTTGAACTTAAGGTCTTCCGATTCCAGATCTAGTGTTCTATCCACTGTGCTACTTAGCTGCCTATAGGCAGGCTAACCCTGTAATATAAGGTTCTAGGGATAGTCTTAGGGATAGAATAATTCCTAACTAGAGTTGACAGTTGTTTATGAGCCTCCATTCGTGTGCTTCTCCTTAACAATCAGCCAGTAGATCAATTAGTTTTTAGCAAAGGTATTTACTAAGGTGATATAGTAACAACAGTTGGTACAAAATCATTTCCCCAATACAAATTATCCCATGAACACACAAAAATTCATTGGACTTAAACAGAGTATAATAGTACCCATCTATATTTATAAGATATGTTTATGGCAAAGATTAACTCACAACTGCTGGCATGACCTGAAAGTTCTTTAAAATCCTCATTATAACTTCTTTGTATCTTTGTATCACCCAGTATCTTTGCTGGGTGAACCAATCAGCTGTGTTCCTGAATCAATCCCTTCTTGGTTCAACAACTGGCACCCTTTTTGTTTAGGAGGGGTCAATTCATTGAACCTGTTTCCTCTATCACTTTTTTTTTAAATTTTTTTTTTTATTTTAAACCCTTAACTTCTGTGTATTGACTTATAGGTGGAAGAGTGGTAAGGGTAGGCAATGGGGGTCAAGTGACTTGCCCAGGGTCACACAGCTGGGAAGTGTCTGAGGCCAGATTTGAACCTAGGACCTCCTGTCTCTAGGCCTGGCTCTCAATCCACTGAGCTACCCAGCTGCCCCCCTCTATCACTTTTTAATCTGTGTCTGTTCTCAACTGTGTTTCTTTGCTTCCAGTTGTATGTATTGTCTGCTATCCTGGTTATAAGCAATTCAACAGAGGAAACTGCTGCAGGAGAGGTAGTTATCCATTTTGTGTAACTAAGATGCACAGGAATGATTTCCCACCTGATTCTTAATATTATAGTGCTTCACATCTCTTTTTAAAAAGATCCTTTTCTTTGGATGAAACATTTTCCTTTTAAGTGATTCTTTTTAGTCCTCTGCTCCAAGTGGTAGCATATAAGATCATAGATTTAGAACAGAAAGTCACCTTGCAGGTCATCTAGGGAGAAAGGCAAGAAGGAAATAGGCAATTATTAAATATCTACTATGTGTCAGGCACTGTGTTGTTTTAGAAATATTATGTCATTTGATCCTCCCAATAACCTTAGAAGATAGATGCTATGATTTTATATTTGGGGAAATTGAGGCAAACAGAGATTAAGGGACTTGCCCAGGGTCACATAGCTACTAAGTGTTCAAGGTTTCCTGACTCTAGGACAAGTACTCTATCTACTACACCACCTATCTGAGCAAACTTTCTAGTTCTAAATCTTTCATTTTTACAGGTCAGGAAACAGAGGATCAAAAAAATAATATGCCCAGGGTTATATAGATGATTTGAACTTAGGTCTTCTGATTCAGAATTCTAATGTTATGGGTCGATTTTAATTATAAGGATTAGACATTGAAAGGGAGAAACAGAATTCTCGAAGGAGAATGTAAAATATAAGCTTAATGGATCCATTACTTTGCTTGATATCAGCCTGACTTGGCAGTGCTGGGGGTTCCTGCTGTTATAATAATTTCATTTTAGGATTCCTTCTTCTGATATCTCCCTCCACCTTCCCACTAACTTTTTAGATTTCAGTGATGTTATCAGTTCAGCTATATCAGTTCATAAGATCATAGATTTGAAGTGGAAGGGACCTTAGAGACCATTGAGTCTAATTTTACAGAAGAAGAAACAGACACAGAGAAGTTAATTGATTTGTTCAGGATTCTACCTACTAAGTTGCTCAAAAGAGAGTTGAACCCAGGTTTTCCTTATTTTGAGTTCAGTGCCCTAACCACTAACACCACTATTCAACTCAACCACCACCACAACAAATCATTAAGCATCTACGATGTTTAAGGCATTGTGCTATGTGCTAAGATACAAAGATAAACATGAAATCATTTCTGCTATTAAGGATCTTAAATTCCACCGGGGGTGGGATATAAGTACCCAAATAAGTTAAAAGCAAGGAAACTTGAGGCAATAGAGAACACTCTTAATGGACAATGGGGGTGGTATAAGGTCTTATGACCTAAGCTTAGTGGACTGCATTCTTGTATGGTAGATACCCTGTAAATACATAAAGGTGGGATAAAGAATACTTTTTTCAAGGAAAAGCTAGTAGGTCAAACTAGCTCTAATGTAGGATATATAGAAAGGAGTAATATAGAATAAGATTGCACAAGTAGGTTGGCCATTCTAGCTATCCTTGGTTTCTCTTTGGCCTTGAAAAGAGTGATTCAGTTTATTTTTTCCCATTCCTCTTTTGCCCACAAGGACTATAATGTCTGAATGTGGGATTTGAACAAAATGATCAACAACCTCAGGAGCAAGATAATTAAGATCACGGGAGGAAGCTAGTTTACCTTGAAAGAGTCTCACAGATGTTACCTTATGCTGTTGGGTGCCGGTATGTGGAGTGATAAAGTGAATGATCATCTGACCAGGAGAAGAGAAAATGGTGGCAACTGTATAACTTTGGATTTATTTTAGATTTCTTTTTTTTCCCCCTCTTTAAACACTTCACTTCAGTATTCAAAATTTTACGTCACCTTCATTCCTGGAGATATTCCTCCCTTGTCCTTTCCTAATGAGCCAACTCTTGTTACAAAGAATAAAAGAAGAAGAGAAAAAAAAATCATAGAATAGTTTAGCAAAAACACTCACCACATCAACAATAAAAATATACACACTATCCCATGTGTATTTTCCTTATCTTATACAGAGAAGGTGGGGAAGTGCACAAGGGTATTCTTGTAAATATTTAATTGGCTCCTTGAAAAAAAAAGTGGGTACACTAAGTTTAATCTGCATTTTCTTAATCCTAGACAAACAAACCAATACATCTAGCCATGATTTGCAGATTTGTTGACTTTTGAGGTATAAATGCTCATACTAAAAATTTCATAATTGGCTTGAGAAAGTAGGTGTAAGTAGCACATCCCTAGAAGTAGATTTTCTCAACTTTTCCAGAGGTTTAAGTTTGGTTATCTTAAATATACAGCATTCAGTTTTGGTTTTGGTTCTTTCCATTGACATTGTTATTGTCAACTTTTTTCTAGTTCTTTGAATAGAATATTGCAAAAGAGAAAAGATAAAGTATTATAATCAAGAACAAATGACATTAAAAGAATGAATGTAATACTAGAGGGGGGAAATAGATTTTCAATGGACTAGAACAGTGGTATCAAACTCAAACATAGACAAGGGATCATAAGGATCCCAGAAGGCAAAAAATTGACTTGTTTAAAATATTATCTATGTTTTATTGTATGTTTATTTATTTTGTTAAATATTCCCCACTTACATTAATTGTTCTTTCCTTACTTGGGAGTGGACTGTATGATTTCCTTACTTGGGAGTGAGCTGTATGTTTGACTTAGCTAGTCAAGTATTCTTGATGAAAAATACTATAGTTGAGTAGAAACTTTGAATTGCTAACACTATAATAAAGAAAAATGTAAAAAAGGGAAGCATACCGAATAATTAGAAGGGGCTAAATGATAATGAAATACATTCTAATTGGGAGAGAAAAGAGAAATTTCCATTTATAATCCCAAAGACTTCAAGGGTCATTAAAAGAATTAAATAAGACAGAAGACCGGTGAGTGGTTTTGTTCCTTTTTGATGGTCTTGAAATAGGAGGGAAAGCAAGGAAAAAGGAATATATCAGAGAGAAAATGAGGAAGAAGAGAGTGAATGCACACAAGAGAAAAATATACAAAGATGGAGTAAGGGATAGGGGAAGAGGACTCACATGAACATAAATGTTATCTGTTTCAGCTCAGAGTGTCAACCATTCCTACTCTTCTCTATCTCCCCCACTCTCAGTACTTATATAGTGAAATATTAAATCAAACAGGGAAACAGGAGATACTGTGAAAAGTGAAGGAGAGGTTAAAGAGGGAGGGTAGAATTCAAGAGGGAATAGTCTTAAGCAAAACAAACTTCTACTTTGCAGGGTAGATCATAAAGTAAAGATTTAAAAGGAAAGAAAGAAAGTATAAGAACAAATGTTTGGCATCTGGAGAAAGAGGAAGGATAATGGAGTGTAAACAGATAGCTTCAATTTAAAATCATTAGTGTTCACACTAATGCTCCTTTTCTTCCATCATTTTCTTTGTCTCTGTAAGGTGAGGAAGAAGGGAACAAAGAGGAAAAAAGTATAATAGGAAGGATATTAACAATAACAACTGGATGTAAATAGGGAAAACTAGAAAGTAGAGAAAACTAGAAAATAGAACAGAACTAGATAGCAGAATGGATTAGGAAGCGGAATTCAATAATGTTTGTATAAGATATATTTGAAGCAATGAGAAGCATATAGATTTAAAATGAGGGGCTGGAATGGAATTTATAATGCTTTACATGTGCACTTAAAGAAGTTGCAGTAATCATGATCTCAGATAATGCAATAGTAAAAACAGACATGGTTAAAAGAGCTAAAAAGGGAAACTACAATAAGCTTTAAGTCATAATGTAGACAATAAAATGATATAAATACTGAATGCATATGCATTAAATATTATAATATCAAAATACTTAAAACAAAGATGAATTAAAGAGAGAAAATAGCAGGATCATCTGTTCATTCACAAGGGGCAGCTAAGTGGTAAAGTGGATAGAGTGCTGGGTTCAGAGGCAGGAAAACTCATTTTCATGAATTTAAATCTGGCCTCAGACATGTATTATAAGTGAAACTCCAGGCAAGTTACTTAGCCCTGTTTACTGCAGTTTCCTCACCTATAAAATGAGTTGGAGAAGGAAATGCTACACCACTCCAGGATCTTTGCTAGAAAAATCAAACAGGTCATGAAAAGTTAGCTATGACTGAAATTATTGAACACACACACACACATAATAATAGCAGACTTCAATGTACTCCACTCTGATTTAAAGAAAGCTAAAAAAAGGAAAAACAAGATGGAAGTTAAAGATCTGGAAATATCTTTAGAAAAATTATATAAGATGAATTTTTAACAAATTTGACTGGAAATAGAAAAGAATATACATATCTCTCAGTTGGGAATGGCACCTTAATAAAAGCTGACCATGTGTTAGGACATAGAAACTTCAGAAACAAATGCAAAAACATTGCTCATTTCATTTGGAATGAGTTCATATAAGTTTTCTCAAGTTTTTCTGAAACTATCCCCCTTATCATTTCTTATAGTACAATAACATTCCATCATAATTATATACCACAATCTGTTCAGCTCCCAAATGATGGGCATCCCTTGAATTTCTTTTTTTTTAAAGAAACAGACTTCATTCATTCATTCATTCATTCGTTCGTTTGTTTATTTTTTTAAACCCTTACCTTCTGTCTTACAGTCAATACTGTGTATTGGTTCCAAGGCAGAAGAGTGGTAAGGGCTAGACAATGGGGGTTAAGTGACTTGCCCAGGGTCACACAGCTGGGAAGTGTCTGAGGCCAGATTTGAACATAGGACCTCCCATCTCTAGGCCTGGCTCTCAATCCACTGAGCTACCCAGCTGCCCCCCATCCCTTGAATTTCTAATGCTTTGCCACTATAAAAAAACAACCCAACAACAAACCTATTATAAATATTTTTGTATCTGTAAGTATTTCCCCTTTTCTTTTGATCTCTTTTGAATACAGGTTGTTGATATTGTTAAGTCAAAAGGTATTCACAGTCCTTTGGGTGTCATTCCAAATTATTATCCAGAATAGTTGGGCCAATTCACAAGTCCACAAACAGTGTCCCTATTTTTCTACATCCCCTCCAGCATTTGTCATTTTCCTATTCTATCATGTTAGCCAATCTGTGATCTGATAGATATGAAGCTCATTTTAACTTGCTTTTCTCTAATCAATAATAATTTAGAGAATTTTTTTCATGTGGTTATTGAAAACTTTGATTTCTTCTTTGGAAAACTACCTATTTAAATCCATTGACCATTTATGAAGTAAAGAATGACTCTTATTTTTATCAGTTTGGCTTAGTTCCCTACATAGTTTTTATCAGAGAAACAATGTATTCCTCCCTATCCCATTTTCTGCTTTCCTTCTAATATTGGTTGCATTGATTTTGTTTGTGAAAACATTCTAATTTCATGTAATCAAAATCATCCACTTTGCCTCATGTGATTTTCTTTCTCTCTTCTGTGGTCATTTTGCAAATAAAGTCAAAAATATAATTGAAATGGATGGATATTTTCCAAAATGTAAAATAGTTGAATAGTAAATTAATGAAACATTAAACAGCCTAGTCAAAAAAATATTGGACTATCTATAGAGGACCTCCCAAAGGGAAAAAAGTGCCAGATTAATTTGAGTGAATTTTATCAAACATTCAAAGAATTTAATTCAAATTTTAAATAAATTATTCTAAGAAATAAGAGGAGATATTACCAAATATCTTCTAGAATACAAATATGATATTTATACTTAGTCCAGGGAAAGACAAAGAAAAAACTAGAGTTCAATATGAATAACAATAAATATTGTTGTAAAATGTGAAAAAAAAAATAATATCAAAGAGCTTATGGTAACATATTAGAAAGATTATAGACTATGACCAGGTTGAATTTATACCAAGAATATAAAGTTGGTTTAGTATTAGGGAGACTATAAATATAATTAATCATATTAATAACAAAGCAATAAAATCTCATGGTTATATCAATAAATACAAAAAAAGGTTTTGACATCTTTCCAGGAATAATGGTAAAGTTAATTTGATTGTGATTCCAGAAGTGAAGATAGAGATTGTGGCAGGTAGGCAAGCCTGTGGAGAAGATAATCAGAAAGTGAAGTGAAAGTGAAATAAGTAGAACCAGGAAAACATTGCCCATGTGACAGCAATATTGTGATATTGTGGAATGATCATCTCTGATAGATTTAGCTATTCTCAGCAATAAAATTATTCAGGAAAATTGTAAGAGACTTATGACAAAAAAAGCTCTGTACCTCCAATGAAAGAACTTTTGGAGTCAGAATGCAGATCAAAGCACACAATTTTTCAATTTAGTTTATTTGGTTTTTATGTTTTGCATGATAATACATGTATAATTGAGATTGAATTGCTTGCCAGCTCCAGGGGAGATAGGGAAGGAAGGGAGAGAGGAGAGGCAATTTGGATCATATATCTTTGGAAAACAAGTTGAAGTTAATTGGTAAAATAAAATATCTTTATTTTAAAAAAAGCAAAAAAAGGAAAGCAAAAGATGACTGGAGGCTGCTTGAAATGGTGGGCCAGCTAAGGCAGTCAGGATACTGGGGCCCTGAACTAGATGCCCCACAGGCAATAGGTGAGGCTGTCAAGAAAAATTCCTAGGAGTGAGGTGTGAAGAATGTCAATGAAGGATTTAAAAGATGAACAAAAGATAAGGCTGGAGGGAAATATAGACAAGAGAGATAGCTTTGGAATTAGTATACTAAATATAAATTTTTTTAAATGACATGTTGTTCATAATAGAGAGGTGTAGTTTCATGTACTATCTTTTTTTCTTTTTTCGGTTCTTTGATATGGTAATGCTCATTTTGGAGGGGGGCGCAATTTAAGAATAACAACAAATGAAAAATAACATTAAAAAAGACTGAAAAAGTCCACACCTATAGAAACTATAGACTGAAAAACTTTATCTCATTTTGGATTCCATGTTCACTGTATGAATCATGAGTATTTCACATATAACACAACTAATTATAGTTCCAAAGCAATTGAAAAATATGGCTTCTTTAGCAGTCATTGATTGGAAAAGTCAAAATGGAGATCTACTCTTTTCTGAAAATTTGTTTGTATACATTTGCCTAATTAAGAAATCTGACATTTGCTCAGAGTATCAGGACTTAAACATCCTTCACTGTTTCCAAGGAAACTTTGAGTCTGAAGGGGGGGAAAGGGAGAGAAAAAAGAATAATTTGCTAAAGCTCTTGGGGATGCAAGTCATTATTTCTGGGACTGTCTCTACCTTTATATGTATTATCATGCAAAACATAAAAACCATGTGAGATAAATTATAATCATTTGAAGATTAAGATCATTGAATTATATTCTTGCAATTATCCATCACTTTAACCATGCTCTCTCTTTCTGGGAGGTGATCTTGTTCAGTCTATACCTGTTGTTTTGAGTTATCTTTAATTTATAATGTCTTTTTCCCCACTCTACTCCAGCCTTCCAATGTACATGGCTAGCTTGTCCTTCAAATTCAAACCATTTCTCTTTGTTTTGATCTTTTCTTTGACGTGTTTTTTTTCTAATCTAAAAAATAGCAAAAGGGAAAACCCTGGGGTGTCTGATTAAAGATCAAATCATTCTCTAAGATTTCTTTTATCCCCAAGTTTCTTCTACTCCTTCTCTGATCTTTCCTCCCAAGCTGAAAGGTCTCTATAAGGGTTCTTACATGAGTGATAGTGGCCAAAAGAATCTAGAAAGACACTATAGTTCTAATACAATGCCACTGAAAATGTTAGCACACACTCTATACTGAATGTAGGTAGAAATTTCTGGATGAGGTGGAAATATATATATAGAGAGACAAAGGGCTCCGGATTCCTCACGTACACACTCATAAAGCTCTAAAAATATGTAATAGATTTGGCACATGTTCAGATCACCTAAGAGGGAAGAATTCATGTGGGAGATGCCATTCCTACTATCTCCCAGAAAAGGAGGACCTGGCATTTCCCATGTGGGTCCCTCCATCTCAGGTGATCTAGGTATGCCAAAGCCTGTTACAAAGGTATCAGAAGAAACAATGAAGGGGAGAAAAGAGTATAACCTCTTCCGTGCAGTCTCGGACTGTATAAGAAGACTCTCATAAACCTGTGGAGTTTCTGAACATAGATAAGCAAGTCAGCTCTCGACCCAAGTGAAGCATATATGCCAAATGTCTGAACCTACACATCCTCTCATCCTGAGCAGGATTACTAAGGAGATAAAACCCATCATCAAGAAGGTAAAACGAACCTTTCCCACAAATGTCTAACCCCAACTCATGTTCCTTATAGCTGGCAGACAATTTATTGCCTGGTTCTGAATTAGAAGGATAGGAAGAGCTGGCATTGAAGGATTAAAAAGCAACATGTCAAGAAAGGATGGGTGGAAGGCATAGATCACAGGAACTAACACCTAGACCCAAGTGACCCGTGTCTGAGTCACGGAAGGAGATGGGCCTGATGTAGACACAGAACTACATACAGCAGGAGAAAGGGCTAGACCAGAGTCCAGGCAACCTACACCTAAACCATAAAGGGATGCAGGGCCAGACAAGTTATCCTAAAAAGGAAAAAAAATGGAACTTTTATAGAACATGAATTTGCAAGTATTCCTGCAGAAAAGACCAGAGGTGAGTAAAAGCTTCTAAATACAAACATAAAAGTCAAGAAAAACTAGAAAATTGAGCATTTGGATGGAGTTACACACTGATGAAGTGCCTTCTAATGGTGCAGAGGCAGTGGCAGTTTGTTGAGATGAGAACAATTTGTTCTGATGGCTATGTAGATGGCTAAATCAGGTTTTGTGGAGTGCTTAGAGCTTGGTCAGATATTGAAGACACCAAGGTCATCAACTGCAACCTGGGCCATCACCTGTCATCCTGATTTTTGTCTTGTCACAGGACTTCAAAGACTCCAGAAGACAGTGAAGCTTATAACTTCATGCAACTCTGCATGAGCAAGTCAAGACGTCATTCTGTGATGTCATTGGTCCTCTTTGAAAAAAATGAAGGCCAAACACAACAATATTCCATTGAGGGAAAAGAAAAAAAAGTGTTCCTGTAGAGTTTTAATCTTCAAGGATCACAGAGGTACCTAAGACCCAAAAGGTATTATTATAGGTTGGTGTATTAGGGGTGTGGTAAAGGGAAGATAAGATGACTGGAAGAGATGAAAGTGGTCACTTCCATTATAGATAACTAATGCTAAGCACATTTCTATTCACCAACTTTATCTTCTTTTTTAAAGGGTAAGGACAAAGGGCAAAGAGGAAAAAAGCACAGTATGTATGAAAATACATCATTAATAGTCATACTTGCGAACATAAAAAGGATTAACTCGCACATTGTTATTATCATCATTGTTTTGAGATAGGGTCTCTCTTTCCCAGGCAAAAGTGTGGTGGTCACTCATGAGCTTCATCCCACTACTGATTAATACAGAAACTTTGACCTATTCTGTTTCTAACTTCAGTTAGTTTAATTCTTTTTAGGCAGCCTCATGGCCCTTTCTTTCCACAGGCTCACCATATTGGTACCAGACAGTTCAGTTGCTCAATTAGTTTTAGTAATACTGTAGCTCAGAATTCCTGAGCTCAATCAGTCTACTGGTCTCATCTTCCTGGGAGCAGGGATTTCAGATGTTTGCCACTATGCCTGGCCATGCCTGGCCAAAATGATCCCTGAGTCTAGACTGCAGAGCTAGCATCTTCTACTCAGTAGAACATATTCCACAGCATTAGACTACCTGGTTCTCAACCCACCTTAGGACTCCCCTTTCCTTGTGACTTCCTGTCTACTTATTACCTGTGTGATCTTACTCCCTTTTGGTCTCTATGTTCTCATTTATAAAGTGAATGGGATCAGTTAGATATCCTCTGACATCCCAGCTTTAAATCTATGACCCCCATGTCTTCTTTCTGAGTTTGTACTTCTGCATACCCTCTCTCAGTTTACATATGAGACCTCACAGGATTTTGAGGTCCTGCAGCTTTCTCCAACATGTAGCAACTCTTTCTTTTTTTTAAACCCTTACCTTCTGACATAGAATGCATATTAAGTATCTTTCAAGGAAGAAGAGTGGTAAGGGGTAAGCAACTGGGGGTAGATGACTTGCCCAGGGTTATACAATTAGGAAGTATCAGAGACCAGATTTGAACCCAGGCCCTCCCAACTCCAGGTTTGGCTCTCTATCTACTGAGCTACCTAAATGTCCCTGCAACTCTTTTTCCATTGTCATTTTGGGCACTTGAAACTTTTAAAATCTATACATAATGAAAAGTTCCAGATCACTCTCTTAGGGAGCAATTGTCAGGACAATTGTAGTTCTTCAAATACTTGATTCTAATTTCTTCACTTTCCCCACAACAATTCTTATCACTAATAATGCTAATAATATTATATAATAATTCATGGTTGCAAAGCATTTTATGTGCCTCATACCAATAATGATTGATATTTATATAGAGCTTTAAATTTTATAAAACACTTTAATATAAAATCTTTGCCACCTTTAATACATAATACAACCTTTTAATACATAAGACATAATCTTTGCAACCTTTAATACATAATACAACCTTGAATACCTGTGAAGTAGGTGTCACAGCTTTTATTATCCCCATTTTACAGATGCGGAAATTGAGGTTCATAGAGTCCAAGTGATTTTCCCATGGCCACTCATTCAATCAGCAAACATTGATTAAGAGTCTGCTATATGTCAGGCACTATGCTATGTGTTAGAGACACAAATACAAAGAGTGAAACAATTCTTATTTGCAATGAGCTTATATATTCTAATAAGAGAGACTCACTCTCCTAATAAGTACACTCACAGGGATACATAGGTACAGACAGACGCAGAGACATAGGTAGTAAATGTTAGGAGATGGGAGTTCAATTATCTCCTGAATCCAAACCTAATTCTCTTTCACTACATTATGTCATTTCTACTTGATTTCCACATTGAATTTGTAGGATGCTCAAAGGGAATTTATATTTTATGGATGAAAATACTATGATCTGAGAAATCAAGTGACTTGCTCAAGGTCACACAATAATGTTGGGATCAGTAGTGTGAACTAGTGAAAACTGGTCTGACTGGTCTGAAAGGAAGAAAGAGAGAAGAGATGGAAAAAAGAAAGGAAGGAAGGAAGGAAGAAAGGAAGGAAGGAAGGAAGGAAGGAAGGAAGGAAGGAAGGAAGGAAGGAAGGAAGGAAGGAAGGGAAAAACCTAGGATGCATGGTGACCCCTGCCCTCCCTGCCTCTGACTCTTGATGGAAAGGTACCATTAGTAGATTTTCTCTGTCTCTGTTTATTGTTCTTCATTCCTTTTGGGGGCAATTTAGAAAATGACCCAACTATACTGGTCCTTTAGAGAACATGGCAACCTGTTAATGTCTAAAACTTCACATATGTTTAAGCCCTGAGAATCTCTGTACTGCTAATAAAAGTGCAAAAGCCATTTCGTGATTCTAAGTGTGAAAACTATCCCACTGTGTGCTGAGACTATTCCCACTTGGCTTCTATTCTTTCCTTTCTCTTGTCAGTAGTAATAAAGACACTTCCTGTCATGTACAATTTAACTTAGTAACACTGACCTCCTGGCTAATTCACCAACAAGACACTTCATCTCTTGGCTCCAGGTATTTTCTCTGACCTTTTCCCATGCCTGAAATTCTCTCCCCTCTATTCTCTGACCACTGACCTTCCT
This sequence comes from Gracilinanus agilis, assembly GCF_016433145.1. Lineage (NCBI taxonomy): Eukaryota > Metazoa > Chordata > Mammalia > Didelphimorphia > Didelphidae > Gracilinanus > Gracilinanus agilis. The sequence goes on along the minus strand of NC_058131.1, from coordinate 467,101,464 downwards.
GGTTTCCTTAACTAAACTAAACATTTATTCAACAGGAAGAGCCTTTTCCACAATCCCTCTTAATTTCAGTGCCTTCCCTCCATTCATTATTTCTTATTTATCCTATTTATAGCTTGCTTTGCATGAATTTGTTTGCATTTTGACTCTCCATTAGATTGTGAGCTCCTTGAAGGCAGAGATCATATTTTACCTCTTTTTAAAATTTTTATCCCCAGTATTTAGCATAGAGCCTGGCATTTAGTTGTCCCTTAATAAACGTTTATTGACTGATCGATGGTAACTGATCTCCCTGTTATGACTGTTATTCTTAATCTGAATTTTTTTGCACTACAAGTAGGAAGTCAAGCTCAAGTCCTCTAATTCAAAAAGTGGTCATATAGCTACCACACAATGTAGCCTCTTTTGAGGGCAACAATAATAGAAGCAACAGTATAAAAATTCAGGTCTAAAATGTTGCCTTTACCTATCAGGAATTGGATGGTTGTGATCATTATTCCTCACAGGTCCTCTTCTGCCCCACCTCCCAGGTTTACTTACAAAATAAGAAAATTCATTTATTTGTTTGTTTGTTTTAAACCCTTAACTTCTGTGTATTGGCTCCTAGGTGGAAGAGTGGTAAGGGTAGGCAATGGGGGTCAAGTGACTTGCCCAGGGTCACACAGCTGGGAAGTGTCTGAGGCCGGATTTGAACCTAGGACCTCCTGTCTCTAGGCCTGACTCTCAATCCACTGAGCTACCCAACTGCCCCTAAACAATTTATTAACAACAACAAAAAAAACCAATTGCAAATAGTCAATTGCGGTGATTTAAGATTACTGCTGATGAAAATAGAGCTGAGGATTACTAAATTGGTAGCAGCACACCAGGTTCATCCTTCTCATTGAGATGATTTTGAATGTTTTAACTTTTTTTGTATTACATTCTATTCTGAGTCCAATAAATAGTTTCATAATTTCAAAGTTCAATGTTACTAATTTATACCTTTCTTTACTATATTTTATGAAAAAGGTAGAAACATTAATACATTTATCTTTCCTATTAATTGCTATTAAAATTTTTAAAAATTAATTTCCGGGGGTGCTAAGCAATATTTTTTCTGGAAAGGGGACGGTAGGCCAAAAAAGTTTGGGAACCACTGCTTTGTAGTATGAAAAACTCCTTTCAAACAATGCAATCTCAATCCACTGTGGGCTTAAAATCAAATGTGATTGCTTTTAATCACATTGAAACCATTATTTTAGTCATTATTTAATCATAATTTTAAGCATATTGTAATTTTGCCAGCTTCCATGACCTAGTAGATAAGTCCCAGGTTGTTGCTTAAAGAACATAAAGATTGACTCACCCAGCTGCTAAATGTCAGAAGCACCTCCACTTTAAATAATATATCTTTACCACTACCCCAAACTAAGTATAAGTATGAAATGTTTTCCCCAAATTCAGTGAGAACTTTTTTTTTTAAGTTAAAGTATGACAACTCCACTTAGCCGGTTTAGAAAGTTTGCCCTGAAGGACAGTCCTGTGATCTTTTGTTGCTCAGTCATTTCAATCATGTCTGATTCCTTGTGACTACATTTGGTATTTTTTTGGTAAAGATACTGATTTTCATGACAATATACACATAACCCAGATCAAATTGCTTGTCATTTCTGAGATGGGGGAGGGAAGGAGGGAGAGAGGGAAACCATTTGGATCTTATAATTTTGGAAAATACATGTTGAAAATTGTTATTGCAAAAAATTGGGAAAATATAACATAATATCCTTTTAAAATAAAGATACTGAAGTAGTTTGCCTTTTCCTTCTCCAGCACACTTTATACTTGGGGAAACTGAGGTAGACAGAGTCACATCACTTGCAAAGGGCCATATAGCAAGTAAGTATCTAAAATGGGTTTTGATCTCAGGAAGATGAATCTTCCTGACTCAGTCAGGCACTATATCCACTGGGTCACCTAGCTGCCCTTGATATGACTAACTATGTTGTACACACATGACTTCTGAATAGCTGAGAGAACACAGCTAAGACAGTGGATGATGAGAGAAGGGTTTTTTCAGAGGCTACCAGACTTTTGAATGGTAGACAAGTGGTCTCTCAAGAACTGAGGACATGTGGGGAGGCAGTCCCCGACTTGACCCTTAACTTTCAGGACTCATTTAATATAAGATTCCCCTAGACTCCCCTTGATGAGATTGTTCCATTTCCTTGGGTTCTGAGATGTTATCCCATTCTTAGATAAGGAGCTTCTTTATTTTTGTTATCTTCTTTGGTTAATTCTAATCTTTATAAGCTTCCTCCATTTCTGTTCACTGTTTAACTTGATCAAGAGGTATATTAGCCATTTCTGATGGTCTTCTGTGTAACTAGCATTTAGTGGAAGGGACTAAGCTGGTGAAAATAGAATATTTCCTTCCCCTTGAGAGTAATCATGGGTATGGCCTTTTGGGGAGGGGACAAAGTATTTTACCTTTCTTCTATTAATTTTTTAAGTGTGGTGTAGAGTTAATAACCCACTTGCAGATAGTCTAAGGAAGGAACAAGTATCCAGTTGTACCTTTCTGCTCTTCTACACAAAAACAGAAATCTTAATCTCCCTTGGACAGTGTTAACCAGATCTCAGATTAGATATCTATCCATGCTACATGTGAGCAGATCATATTTTTGTATCATATGGCCCACACAAATATTCTTCCTGAGAGTTTTGCATATTAGACAGTGATGGCATTATTGCTTTGATCTTCCAATTTAAAAATAAAATTTCTTCCCCTTGCTGGAGTCCAGAGGTTTGAAGGACCATAGCTGTAGGGCTGGAAGGAATCTTAGAGGTCACCTAATACAAGCCCCTCATTTTGAAGAAGATTTAGTGATTTCTCAAGGGGGATTTGTAGAACTTGAATGTAGGGTCTCTTACTTTATATCTACTGAACTTACCTGATCTACACCTACTTATCTCACTTTATATCCACCCTTAACTGTGGGAAGAGTTAGGTATCAGTCTCCCCATCATGTTCACTTTAGATTCACACTTCAAAGTTCCATTATTTCATCTCCCAGGATACTCTCTTCAGCTTTATCTACTGAAGTCTCTCCAGGTCTCCATTAATTGATCTTAGTGAATTTCTGTAGCTAAAAATATTCATTGCCTAGGGGGCAAGTCTCTGGTGATGAATCACTCTACTTTTAGCTAGGATGGCCTCTGGATGGCCTGGATGGATTTCATCACCTGGCCTGTATGAATCTGAAACCCTTCCAGGTTGGTAAGAACTACCCACATTCTCTGCTGGCATGGCCTCTGAGAACCCAGAGTCCATACTAAGCCAAGATGAGGCTTCAGAGTAGGACTTATCTGTAACGAAAAAGAGAGGAAAGAGAAGTCAAGAAACTTTCTCAAAGTCACACAGTGCTAGAAGCAGAATTAGACCAAGTCTAGGTTTCTAGCTAAGTGCCAGAGGCCAGTAGGTAGAACATCTCCTTTGTTGCAGTGAGTTCCCACAGAGATCCTACCGCTCTTATTAATTTTATAAGCAGGCCAGAGTAATGAGCAGGTTAGAATTCACTAAAATGCCAGCAACTTCTCAACAGAGAAAAGTGAGACAGAATCTTACTAACCCTGGAAGGCCAATGAGGTCAAGAAGACAAAGAGAAGAAAAGGGATATGGAGAAGAAGAAAAAAACACCTCATTAAACAGTCAACAAATATTTATTAATAGCAGCTAGCATTTGTAGATTGCTTTAAGGTTTACAAAATAAATTATAAATATTTTCTTACTTTAAATTCACAACAATCCTGAGAGGTAGATTTTGTTGTACAGTTATTTCAGTTGCATCTGACTCTTTGCAACCTCATTTGGGGTTTTCTTGGCAAAGATACTGGAATAGTTTGCCATTTCTTTCTCCAGATCATTTTATAAACAAAGAAACTGAGGCAAACAATATTAAGAGACTTAGCCACTGTCACACAACTAGTGTCTGAGGCCAGATTTGAACTCAAGTCTTCTTAACTCCTCTATTCATTATGCTGCATAGCTAATTTATTATTTATTTATTTAAAACCCCCTTACTTCTGTCTTAGAATAGATGCAAGTATCATTTCCAAGGTAGAAGAATAGTAAGGGCTAGGCAATTGGGGTTAAGTGGCTTGCCCAAGGCCACACAGCTAGGACCTCCCATCTCGGTGTTTGGCTCTTAATCCACTAAACCACCTAGCTGCCCCATGCTTCTAATTTATTAAATACTTAATATGTTCCAGGAGTACACTAAGCACTCATTTTACTGATCCTATCTTCAAGGAGTTCAATCTGATTGGGGATAAATACGTACTTATAGGAATGAGGAAGTCAACATTTAAATAAATATGTACTTACAAGAATGGGAAATACAATATGTAAATAAATATGTATTCACAAGATATGTATAGAGTAGATAGAAGATCATCTCAGAGGGAAGGCAGAGGGAAAAATGAGGTTAATTCAAAGGGTTCTGGAAAGGCTTCCTATAGAAGGTGGAATCTGAGTTGAATCTTGAAGAAATCCAGGGAGACTGAGTTAGGGGGAAGAGTCAGAAAAGTCAAGGCATGGGGGTCAGTCAGTATAATTGGATGGAGTTCAGAGATGGAGTGTTGTGTAAGAGGAATACCAATTAGCCCAATGAAACTGGATCACAGAATAAAAAGGGGGGAATAAAAGCTTGCTGGAACAGTCAGTTTTATTACTCCTATATGCCTCTTTCTGTAACTAAAGCAGGGAATGCTTTCAAGGCAGGGACATGGTTTGTCAATCTCATGAAAAACCAAACCAACCCCCCCCAAAACCCCCAAACCCCAACAACAGAGTGTCTAGAGGCAGTGAGTCTGAATCTTGGCCAAGGCACTGACTCCTGTAACCTTGGGCAAATAACAGGACCTTTCTGGGCCTGCTCCTGGCCCTGCATTTATGAAATAGGCTAATAATACCAACTGACTTCAGAATGTTGTAGTGAGGTTAATAAACACATTTAGGTCACTATGTAGTGCTTCAGAGATATAAAAGGCTTCAGAGTCACCTGTTATGCTTAGAGCTAAAGATTTGGCCCCCTATATATAAACAAAGCAAGAAAAGAGCTATAAAATCAGAATAGCAAAGAGAGTAAAGATGGCTTTTTGGAATGGAGAAAATAAAGAAAGCACAGAAAATATGTTATTTAGAGAAAAAATAAGGAAAATGTACTGGCCAGGATTAGGTTGTGGACATGGGAAGAGTGAAGAGAGGTGTGGCATGGGAGCGCTATTTAGTCTCTGGCTTTCAGGGCTGCTAATTTTAGTTCAGTTTTTGCTATTATGGCTCCAAATCCTTCTACTATAATTGAATTCTGTTCCCACCCACCATGTTGCTCTATTACTTACATATTTCCTCATAACAGGTACTCCTTTAACTGACACAGATCACAACCCTTCTACATCTTTGTAGATAGTTTCATAACTTGTGTTTGAAAAAAATTCACCATCTGGCAAGTCTCATCAAACTTAATTTGACTGTTACTGCAGTGACAGGCACAGTTGCCAGTACCCCCTCCTCAAAATTCTCCCTCTTAGAGCTTTTCCAACTTCCTAGGATCTTCCAGAGTCTGCATTCCATTGGCACAGTCTTGGAGGGCCAAAAGTCTCCTCCATGCAACCTTAGCCATTGGGCCTGGGTTTTGGTGGAGGCTGCCTCATTCTTTTGGGGGAGGGGGGCATAGTCATCTTGGAAAATATTCTGACTGATTGACTGGTTAACTCACCATTCACTGAAGCACTCAGACTTTCCATAACATTCCAGGTTCCTTCCCTTCCTACTTGCCTTGCATTTATTTTCACTGTTTTGAAGTGGAAGATCAAGTGTGATTTCATTCCCCGACAGATGCATTAGGTTTCACCTTGAGGCCAAGGTTCCGTTGTCCTGACAATCCACAGTTCATTACTGCAGCAACACCTCTCCCCTGGAGGTGGCCGGGCATGCCCTCTGCCACCGGCTTCCTGGTGCTTTAAAAATAGATGAGGTCCCACAACTGCTGAATGATGAGATCTGGATGGAGGATGATTGATTTGCACAGCTGAGCAGCAGCAGGATCAGAGCCTGTTGTGCAATTGGCGCCTTTAGGCTCCTAGGTGAAGGATGACTTTGCTTGAGGATTTTGCTATAGATAGAGCTGTTGACAGGGCCATTTTGCTTTTCTTACTCATTCCCAGGAGTTACTCAAAACAAGCTAATTAAGAGTGCTACCAAATGACCGTTCTCACATCTCGTTTCCAATTATGCAGATTTCCAGGGATTTTTTCTTTCACTGACCACTTTGGTGTTTTGGGGTTATCATCTCCCTCTCATGGAGGCTGGATTCTGCAGACAAAAATTAATTCAATTCGAGTCAGCAAGCATTAATTAAGAGCCTACTATGTGCCAGCCATTGTGCTAAGTAAGTACTGGCGATATGAAGAAAAGCAAAAGCCAGTTCCTGCTCTCAAGGAATCCATGGTCTAATGGAGAAGACAGCATAGAAACAACTGTACAAACAAGATGTATGTGGGATAAATAGGAGGTAATCTCAGAGGGCAGCCACTAAGATTAAAGGGGATGGGGAAACACTTTTTTGCAGAAGGTGGGATTTAGTTGAGAAATGAAAGAAGCCAGGGAAGCCAGGAGGCTGGGATGAGGCATTAATTTCCCCTAAAGGAGAAGGGATATTAAAGACAGAAGAGAGGTTGAAAAGGGCAATTCTCTGCTTTCTCTCAAACAATAGTGAAGAACTGTCTTGGCTTATGAAACACCCTAGGCAGTGTGGAGTTTGCATAGCTCCCGCTTCCTCTGGAATGAATACCTGCTCTGTCCTCTGACAGAAGACTCTCCCCTGCCCTGGCAGAGAGAAGGGCTCTGGCTGTTTCAACAGATCTTTCTCTGATTAACCACCATTATGATTTAATGCTAACTGTGCCCTTGAAATACCTAGCCCACAATATTGCAGCTTTTAGGACAATGACCGTATCATGAAGTGGTTGGGCTGTGTTTGAGTAAACAGCTGGGATTCTTAAGTTGCAACAGCTGTATTAGATCTGGACAACTCAGAGATAGCGCCATATGTGTTTATTTTATAGTGCATATTTTCTATGTAGTCTATTCCCCAGTGGTCTATAAAATAATAATATCGTTTTGGAGCAAAAAAGGGGAGGCAGAGAAAGAGAGAGAGAAAGGGGGAGGAGGAGGAAAGAGGAGGAAGAGAGAGAGAGAGAGAGAGAGAGAGAGAGAGAGAGAGAGAGAGAGAGAGAGAGAGAGAGAGAGAGAGAGAGAGAGAGGGGCTGAGGGATA